>NW_015386563.1:1242473-1271091 GCF_001527695.2 Protobothrops mucrosquamatus | reverse complement strand
GATTGCGTACCCTCTCCGAGGGAGCCAAAATTTCGCCCCCTATAGTCAGCGATGGAGTCAGCTGACTATGCCGAGGCGCCGGCAGCCACAGCCACTCGGTCTTGGAAGGGTTGAGCCTGAGTCTGTTCCTCCCCATCCAGACCCTTACGGCCTCCAGGCATCGGGCCATCACGTCAAGGGCATCATTGGGGTGGCCTGGCAAAAAGAATCAGTTTTGTTTTGTAGTTAAGGTGCCAGGTTAAAGACCAGGAGACTGTGAGTTCTAGTTCTGCCTTACATGAAAGCCAGCTGGATGACTTTGGGCCAGTCACTCTCTCAGCCCAACCCACCTCACAGGATGTTGTTGTGAGGAAAATAGGAGGAAGAAGGATATTGTGTTCTCTGTCTTGAGTTGTTTAGATAAGGTTAGGATACAAATAAATAAAATAAAAATAACAGAATAAACTGTGTCCATACCATTGAAGCCCTTTCCTTTTATCTTGGTGTCACATGTGTAATGCATGTAAAAAGGGGGGGATTTAATTACAAGGTTAAGACCCCCATCTTGACTTGATTGACAATCCCTTTTCTGGCTATCCTTGGCTGCAAGAACACAAATAATTTCAAATCAGTAGACTAATCTAAACAACAACATCATTTAATTAAGGAGAGAAGCAACCTAGAACTAAGAAGAAATTTCCTGACATTTAGAGCAATTAATCAGTGGAACAACCTGCCTCCAGAAACTTTGAATGCTCCAACACTGGAAGTTTTTAAGAAGAGACTGGACAACTATTTGTCTGAAATGGTATAGGGTTTCCTGCTTGAGCAGGGGGTTGGACTAGAAGGCCTCCAAGGTCCCTTCCAGCTCTATTCTATTCTATTCTATTCTATTCTATTCTATTCTATTCTATTCTATTCTATTTGTCAACAACAACAACAACTTTGGAATAAATAATGGCAACCATTTCAGTCTTCTTGTCCAAGTGAGTCTATGAAGGCATCAAGAATCACATTTGACCTGAAGAAAGCTTCACTTTTATTCTTTCTAGGTTGTATGAAACTTATTTTGGCAACCTAGATTTTTGCATTGTGTCTAATATATTTCCTGACTATCAGGAAACATTCCTGATGCAGTGATATTATTTCGAAAGAAAAAGCCGGTCAAAGTTTATGTTTTTTTCTGTCTGGCTTTCTAAGGCATGTTTTAAACAATATACAGCTTCTATGTTTTATAAATATTGATTCTGGTACAACTTATGAAAATGATCTTAAAAAGGAAGAGGAAGAAATTTAAATATTCAAATTAAAAATATTGACTGTAAAGTTAGTTTGGATTCTTCCTTGTATAAATAGGTGCTACAATATGGGAATTATCACAAACCACACCATAAAAAAGACAAGGCATTCTCTGCCTTTCACATCACATATGACTATGAAAGGCTTGAATCCAGGGTGTCTGAAGTTTTTAATTTCCATATGACTCTTTACACTAGTTACAGTTTTCAGATTTGCCCAATATTCCCCCTTTATCAGAGGCAAAACAAAAAATGATATAGGAAGGAATCTTCCTGAGTGGATTTGAAAACCTGCTTTACATTTGGATGAAAACAAGAACATCTCTTTCTATAACCATGGTTAGCATATCAAGCTCAGCATGAGTGGAATTGTTATTGGGAAAGAAAGCAGAAAATTCCTGATTTCTGATCCTTATCAAATTGGGAGCATTTTACATCCATTGCCTTAGCTTAGATGGCTTTCTTATCCTCTTGGAATATTTCTCAATATTTCAGCAGGAAACTATTTCTAGCCTAGCTTGGCTCTAGGCTGGCTGGCTGGCTGGCTGGCTGATTGATTGATTGTTTGCTTGTTTGCTTGTTTGTTTGTTTGTTTCCCCCACAGCTACAATACTGTGATGTGAGCTGAGTTGATAGAGAGTGGATGGTCCAAAGTACCCAGCCAGCTTTCATGACTAAGGCAGGACTGGAATTCACGGTTTCCCCAGTTTCTAGCCTGCTTCCTTAATCATTAGACCAAACTGGCTTGTACCAACGGAGGAAAATTTCTTTCAGATTTTAGCCTCCGTATCTTAGTTACAGTCCTCACTGCTCAGCAGCAACTCTGAAATTTTAGGCTGGGGGTTTTGCCTGGCCTCTTTGAAGAAACCCGGGATTAAATCTGGGGCCTTTTGCATGCCAAGAATGTATTCTCTCTCTCCTTCAGGATAAAATATACCTGAAATCTATATGGCAGAGCCCAAAATAAGGAAAAAAATCAGGGACGATTAAGAGCTTTCAGAAGAATCTGCATCATTTCCAAATAGTGCAAACATGTTTGTGTCTTGGAAACTGCAAAAACAAGCAGAGGGGTGTCTGCTTCCACACAGACAGTGTCTTGTATATTCCAAAGGTAATAATAGAATTGCCTTCAGGAACTGCATCCTTTGCCAGGTCTGTCTGCCATTCCTCATTTTCTTTCAGGTGGTTCTGAAAGCAAATGCTGGCCAGCTGTTCATACAGTTCTATAGCTCACCCTGTCATCTGCCAAACTCACAGTTAAGTGCAACAGACCAACTGATAAATAGACAGAGGAATAACTAATGACCTTAAATGTGTGCATCATATCAAAACTATCATGCATGACCATCATTTGCTAGTCCAAAAATCACACCTTGCATTCAGTTTGCAGTATAAAATAATTATTGAGCTATTTAGTGCTTGAAAGTCAGAATGATATGGTACATAATGACTCTCCACAATTATTCAGAATAACAGTCGGAAACCAAGAGCTCACTTCAAAATGACAGTCAAAATGGGAACATCAGTAGATGACAATGATTTAAACAAAATAGTGTTGTGTCTTTTACATCAAGCATGCAGATTACTGATACACTAAGGAAGGCCTGTGATCATTACAATGATCAAATAGAGAGGGTGGTTTTAGTGTAAGATAAAAGCTGTTTTATCTTCAGTGACAATTTCAGTGATTCCCATTTGTCTATGGATATGTGCACCAGTGGCATAAAACACCCAGTGTTTCATGATTCTGCCATATACTTTTTCAAGTCAGCCAATGCAATCTGAAATGTCTAAATATTCCTGCTATGCTCTTTGTAGGTGGAGGAAGGGAAAATGCATCCAAAATAAAGTCAGGTTTCTGGATTCTGTTTTTCCCCCCTGCCGATTAACCTAGAATGAATATAAAGACAAGATGAATCTTGAAGTGAAACATGGGATAATAAACCCAAACAAAATCTTATTTCAATTTAAACTAGAAGAATACCAGTAGTTCATTCTTGGTGAAAAAAGTATGTTTTGCCCCTCATGCATTAAATTTTTTAAAAAAAATTATTCTTGGAAATAGACAAGATCAAAGGACAATGTGTTTGATGTGTTTACATCAAAGCTGAATACAGCTTTCCTGTATTCAGTAGAGAAGCTGAGATTGAAAACTTGCTTCCTGCAATTAAGTGTCCCTTTTCTGAAATGCTGTTGTCTTCAAGCTATTCCAAATTCTTCTTAAATCTAATCACATTAGATCAATATCTGTGTATCTAAAGGAATATCTAATTATTTTCTTCTCCTAATAATTTACTATCTTGTGGCTTGCCTTGGAAAGAAATGTAGCATAAATAAAAAAGGAATAACAATTAATTGTGTCTTAAAGTTGGCAGCAACTGCAAGGTGGACCGTGAGAAAAAGAAATAGCTGAATGATCCCAACAAACTGGCCTAAAGTCCAACAGTAAATATTTGCTGCTTGAAAATAACTGTTTCTGTTTAATCACTAATTTTAGCCTTTCACTGCAACTCAGCTGCGAACCATGACTTAAGCAATCCTTTGATTTGCAAGCTAGTTAATTTCTTCTATTTTATTTACTTATTATTTACTTCCTGCTTTTATTATTTTTACCAATAATTCAAGGAGGCAAATCTTTCTCCTCCTATTTTCCCCATAGCAACAACTCTGGGAGCTGAGTGGGCTGAGAGAGCAAGGGACTGGCCCAGGGTCACCCAGCTGGCTTTCATGGCTGAAGTAGGACTTGAACTCAAGGTCTTCCCTCTTTCTACCCTGGGGCTTTAAACACTAGAGCAGAGGTCTCTAACCTTTCCGGGCTCATGGCCTGGAGGGAAGAACAGCAGGTTCCAAATTGGTGCGCACACATGCACACGCATGTAAATGGCACCGCTCATACTGGGGCGGCACTAGTGGCTCTGTTTGCGCATGCGCAAATGGCCTGCGCACACTCACCCAGCACTAGCGGCCTCATTCACGCATGCACAAACGGGCCGCACAGACCCACCTGGCGCTAGTGGCCCCGTTCGCATCCACGTGCATGCACAAATGGGGCTGCGGGTGCTAGCGTGAGTGATGGGGAGTGTGTACGCACATGTGTGCGCAGCAGCCAGCCATTTCTGTGGCCCGCTGGCCAAGGGGCTGCGGCCCGGTGGTGGGCCGCGGCCCATAGGTTGGGGACCCCTGCACTAGAGTATCTCTCCAGAATCGTATACAAACAACATAAAAAAGCAATTGTTGTGACTTCTAGCCAGTGAAAAAATGTATCTGAATTTGGATTTACATTTTAATTCCAAAACCAAGACTTCATAGTCTAGACCAGCGGATGAGGTGATCTGGGAGTTAAAGTTCGCACATCTTCAAATTGCTAAGGTTGGTAAATACTGATTTAGATCTGGTTTTTGGAAGTCCTCAATGAAACTAGCTTGTTATATTTTAAGTAATGGCCATTTTGGAAGTTTTTTTGTGAGCCAAATTGCTCCCTCAGTCAATTAAACCATTTTAATTGGAACTGTTTAAAATTATATTCATCTCATAGATGGAAAAACACTACGCTGATTACCTCCATTGTTATGATGGCTATATTTTGTGCAAACAGTTTTAAAACTGCTTGTTCTTTGGTTGTTAATCAGTAGTATGCAAAAAAGTTAGCTGTTAAAGAGGTTTATTATCCTTGTTTTCCCTCTCCCCACCCTCAGTCTCTCTGTCTCTCTCTCTCTCTTTAACACACACAAGTTAATTTCAGCCTTTGCTCACAATGCACATTAACACGGGAATATATTTATTCATTATTTATTAAACAAATTTATACTGTATATGGCCACACAACTTGCACACGGTGACTCTGGGAGGTTGACAAAATTAAAAATCCACCATACAGAAACCCAACCACCACCACCCCATCCTTGTTGGGAATTCTAGAACATATTGAGTTACATGGAATGTTAGGCCCTTTTAGGCCTGAAAATGACTTCCTTATAAGAAAAACATTCCTTTCATTTTTGTAAAAAAAACAACCCTGTTCTTCTCCTCTTGGAGCAGTCCATTTTATTGTCACAATTGTCTTGTGATAATTTGCAAGAATGTTCTTTATTCAAGAACATTCAGAGACCTTTATTATAGGCAGATTTTTTATCAGCAAATCACCAGATACTGAAAGGATTTCCTGAATGTGGGAAGCATGAAAGTCTCCAAAATGGGTTTTTATTTATTTATATTTCATGTTTCTAGACCACCCATCTGCCTGTACTGTATAATATCAATAAAAAAACAAAAAACAAAAACAAAAAAACAATCAAACAAATAAGATTAAAATTAAAATATTCAAGTTGATTTCACATTAAAATTTTCAACATTATAAGTGTCAACGCTGCAAATACTTGCAGCTGTATATTCTTGCTTTGACAATATGCAGAACTGTCTGGTATTTTTAGGGTTAATGCAGAGCAGAAGAGGGTGGGGGGAAAAGCCCGGGAAAGAAAGAGGAAGGAAACCTTTGACCTTCACATTAATTGGATAACATGATATATGACAGCTAATTTAGGGAGGGAACATGCTGATAATTTAACTGCTCAGAGGAAATGAATTTCAGTTCTTAGCATCAACTTTGTTGTGACTGTGCTGACATTTTGTAACAATAAATTACTTTTAGGAAAATCAATGCCTGGAAGTTCTTTGAAGTGTTTCATTAGCCGGAACCATAACAATAAGGTTATAATATAACAATTTCACAAGTGTCACCTTGTGGTGAGATGGTCAGCGAACAAATTTAATAAATAAATAAAAATAAGATAAATAATAAATAATTTCAAGTCTAGGATGAGTCTAGTTCATGGGTAGGCAACCTTGGCTCTTTTATGACTCGTGGACTTCAACTCCCAGAATTCCTGAGCCAGCATGGCTGGCTCAGGAATTCTGGGAGTTGAAGTCCACAAGTCATAAAAGAGCCAAGGTTGCCTACCCCTGGTCTAGTTGTTCCTCCCCTGCCCAATCAGATGCTTGTTCAATGGTGGTCTCACTGAGAAGGCAGAGGCACAGTATAGATTGGAGCAGTGATGGGATTCAGCCAGTTCGCACCTATTCAGCAGAACCGGTAGCGGCATCCACACAGAGAACCGGTTGTTCACATATTTGAATCCCACCACTGGATTGGAGATGAGAACCATTAACAACAATGATCTCCACAGAAATGCAAAGGTTAGATGTTCCTCTACCCAACAAGGGACATTGATCAAAGGAGATTCAGGTAGCACCTGATTTAACAACCGATCACTTAATGACCATTCTGAGTTACAAAGGACCTCAGAGTTTTGATGGCAATCCTCTACCCCCACAGTCATATGAACACATTTTGAGTGCTTGGCAACCAACTCACATTGACAGCCATTTGCAATTTATGACAGTTTCTGCCAGAAAGTGGCATTTACTTCCAGCAAAAAAATGCCCATTGTGAACAATAAATTCACTTAATGGCAATGCCATTTGCATTCGCTGCAAAAAAAGGTTGTAAAACTGAGCGCAGATACATGATGATCCACTTATTGACCAGCATGACTTACAACCATAATTCCAGAATTGTTTGCAGTTATAAATCGAGGACTACCTATGTGGCAGAAGCTAAAGCCATTATTCCTAATGTGGAAGTCTGAGCTATTGTTCAAATATCCAATGTATTTGCTTATTTCACTATGAACATTCAAAATCTATCGGGGAAAGGTCTTTTTACTCCAGCTTTCAGCCTTAATTCTATGTAAAAATAAGGTAAAAATAATAATCTATCTCTTTTATAATTATGGTAAGGCTGAGCAAATACTTTGTGAATCAAAAATGCCAGCAACATTACTGACCCATATATTACATGATCCAGAATGGTAACATACTACAGAGGGAGACTTTTTCCTTGCAGTTGTGAAGGCTACAACATTCATTCATAGTAGGTGCTTAGTTGGCAAACATGAGTATTAGATTTAGGTCACCTTTGAAAGCCCATAAAACTTTAAGGAGTTTAAAGGCACCTTTAAAGCTGTGCTTGGCCACCCAACCATGCAAAGTGTGTATTCAACTCATTTTAAGCTGTGCTTGAGGATGCAAAAGAGTGTGCACACTATTCTTGTTCAGGATTGCTATGGAGGAAAAGAAGCAGATGGCAAGAAGAAAAGTTCAGAATAACAGAACAGAATAACAGAATTGGAAGGGACCTTGGAGGCCTTCTAGTCTAACCCCCTGCTCAGAAAGGAAACCCAATACCAGTGATGGCGAGCCTTTTAGAGACTGAGCACCCAAAAACTGGCCCCTCCCCCACTCCACCCCCTGCCCTGCTCCGCTCCGCCCCCATCCCCCACCCCGCCTGCTCGCAGGGCCACTCACTGCCTCCAGGGCCTGCCGCAGATCGCCCAGGCGGCCCAGCAGCACTATGGCAGTCACGCCCTCTGCCTGTGCTCTGCAGCATCAACTGTGCATGATGGGGTGTGAGGGCAGAGTCTTGTCTATGCTGCCTGGCTGCCATGTCCTTGTCTGTGCTGTTCTGGGTGGGCCACGCTCAGAGGCGACTTTCCTTCAGGGGGGCTGCTGGAGAGGAGGGGGTCATGGGGGGAGGCGAGGCTGGGGCAATGGCACATGTGCCCACAGAGAGGGCTCCGAGTGCTACCTCTGGCACCTGTGCCATAGGTTCACCACTGCCCTATACCATTTCAGACAAATGGTTGTCCAGTCTCTTCTTAAAAACTTCCAGTGTTGGAGCATTCACAGCTTCTGGAGGCAAGTTGTTCCACTGATTAATTGTTCTAACTGTCAGGAAATTTCTTCTTATTCTAGGTTGCTTCTCTCCTTGATTAGATGATGTTGTTGTTTAGATTAGTCTGCTGATTTGAGATTATTTGTGTTCTCGCAGCCAAGGACAGCCAGAAAAGGGATTGTCAATCAAGTTAAGATGGGGGTCTTAACCTTGTAATCAAACCCCCCTTCTTTTACATGCATTACATATGTGATGCCAAGATAAAAGGAAAGGGCTTCAACAGTATGGACACAGTTTATTCTGTTATTTTTATTTTATTTATTTGTATTCTAACCTTATATAAACAACTCAAGACAGAGAACATAATATCCTTCCTCTGCTGTTGAGTGCTATCAACCAGCTGCAGGATGCCTTGCTGCACCAGCTTATCCAGCTCTGCATCAATCTTCTGCTTGAGGGCGAAAGGCACTCTGCGCTGCTTGATCCGTATTGGAGTTATGGCAGGATCAAGCCGAAGGGCTATGGGAGGTCCCTTATATTTCCCTAAGTTGGGGCTGAAAACGTCAGCGAACTCTTGGCAAATTGCCGATAAATCCACTGCATGTGTGCTGTTTATTCCAGTCACATTGATTCCCAATGCATCAAACCAATCAAGCCCGATGAGGCTTGTGCAGTTGCCCTCAACTACTACGACTTCCAGGGGGCCTTCAAATTCCTTGAATTGAACCCTGAGTTTAGCTTCCCCTAATTGTTACTCGAGAGTTTTGGAAATCTGTTAACACGAGGTTCGACGGCTTGAGCTTAACACTTTTGCCGCTGTGACTACAAATGTGTTTGAAGGTTCCCTGTATGGATAAAGCTGACCCCGTATCTATTTCCATGTTGCATGGAACTCTGTGCAGCTTGACTTTGAGCCGCAAGTTCTCTCTAAGTGGGCGATGGGCACTTGTTCTATGCACGCTTCTTCTACTGGCATGATAGTCAACCCTGTGTTGCCCCGGGGCCCCGGTACCTTTCCGGGGAAACTCTTCTGGTGGGCTTTCACTCCGACAACCCTGACAGACAGCAACGATGTGGCCTTGTTTGCCACCTGCCTGGCAAGTTGCTGTGCGGAACCTGCATTCCACACATTTGTGTTGGCCTCCACACCCCGCACATCGAGAGAAGGGGACTGCCTTGTCAACTGGCCGTTGTGGCCTTCTTTCTGGTGGCTGCTGTAACCGATCGATCTCTTGATCTGATTCGGACTCTTCGATCCTCTCAGCGCCCTCCTGGTGGACGGCCTCTACGCAGGGAATACTCCTGGCAAGCTGTAAGGCCTTGACGGCTCCTCCGGCAGCTTCTTTGGCTGTGATCTCCCTTAGAGCATCTTGGAACAAAATAATCTCTTTAGCAAACAATTTCTGTTGGAGCTCCCTGCTTCTCAACCTGCACACTAAGTGGTCTCACAGTCTTTCCTCGAGGTCTTTGAATTCGCAGGGTTGGGCCGCTTGGTGCAAGGTGGCTATGAACTCTGCAGCCGACTTGTCCGGTCGTTGGTCTCTTTGTTCGAAGGCATGCCTCCAGGCGATGACCGATAGCTTCAGCTCAAAGTGTTCTTTGAGCATTTTTTTAAGTTCAGAATAAGCAACAGACTCAAGCGGCGCTGGAGCTATTAAGTTTTCGGCGATTTCGAACGTTGCCTGGCCACAGACACACAGCAGTGTTGCGGCCTTCAAACCATCTTCACGAACTTGGTTGACTCTCAAATAATTCTCGACTCTCGCGACATATGAGCTCTACCTCTCTGGATGTGCGACATCGAATTCTGAGAGTTTCCCGAGTTTGGCCATGGTGAGTTGTTTTCGGCATTTTCGGCCCCACAATGCCTTGTGCTGCCAAGGCTTCTTTTAATCTCCCAGGGACGGTTCCTTGGGAGCGATCTTCCTCCAGTGTTTTCGTACTGGCAGGAATGAGGGGGGGAACGCGGCCTCAACCAAGGCGTTGTCACTTGGCTTACCCCCTTAGTGACTCAGCTCTTCAAGTTTGGCAACACATCCCACTTTCGTCACCACTGTTATGTTTGGTGCTCGGTGAGGCATTCACGAGGCAGCAGGTGAACAACAACTCTTTATTAAGGTTTTAAACAGAAGCCTGGCTAACTGCCGCTCCACCCCTATTTATACACTCAGCCACTAGGTGGCGGCCAATAGGATTCAAGTATTAGTTCCTGCTTTAGCACAAGTTAATGAGCATGTAGACAGAAAGTCTGGCCCTTAACAGACAGAGTCTTATGACTTTTTTCAACATTTCTAAGTAATTCTCCTCAATACATTACACTACCCATCTCTCCTGGATGACTGAGCAGCTTACAGATTATAAAAAAAACCCAATGGATATAAGTAATTAAGACATTAAAACTATGCAATTTAAAATTTTAACCTTGTAGGAAAAAACAGGACTAAGAGACGGATGGTGGAGGGGGGGAATCGTCTTACCTCGTCAACCACCTTCAGCAGTGAGCACTCCCCCTCAGGACCCCAAGCCAATCGGCAAAACTAAGTTTTGAAACCTTTCCAAAAGACCCAAATTGTGGGGCCCATTCTGACCTCTGGTGGTGGAATGCTCCACAGGTATGGGGCCATAGCAGGAAAGGCTCTTCTCTTTGACCCTGCCCATCAGAATTCCTTAGCAGATGAGGTCTGTAGCAGGCCTCTTCCACTGGCAGAAGTGGGGCGGTTAGTCTCATTGGGGTGAGAAGGCTCCTCGTATCCCAGACCCATATTGTATAGTGCTTTAAAGGTAATACTGTAACCAACATCTTGAATTGGACCCAGAAGCCAACTAGCAACTAATGCAGCTTGTGCAACAGCAGTGTTATATGTGTCACCCTAAGGGTCCCGGGAAATGTGCATGCCGCTGCATTCTGCACCAGCTGTGGCTTCCAACTACTCTTCAAGCATAGCCCCATGTACAGTGTGTTGCAGTAATCCAGCTGAGAGATGACTAGGGCATGAGTGACTGTGCACAGGGCCTTCACAATCCAAGTAAGCAAAATAAATATGAGGGAAGAGTTTAACACTCCCTTTATATTTTACTTTCAGTTGTTGACCCTCTACTCCACTTGATGATGTTACTGGAATTCACATCACTTACAGTTTACACAGTATCAGGCTGTCCTCTCATAGTACGTATATTATTATTATTATAATCCTCTATTTTCAACTGTAACAGAACCTGTTACTCATGTCATAAAATGGGTCAGTCATGTGACTGACCTGATTTTATGATTGTTTTTGTAGTAGTTGTTAAGCAAACATGGCAGTCGTAAAGCAGCCACCATAGTCATTAAGCAAATGCTATGGTCATTAAGTGAACCAATGGCTTGCTACGGGTGCAGTTTTGCCAAAAAACCGAAGTAAATGCCAGTTTTCTGCAAAAGCATTGTACAACGTGGTCACATGACCAAATGAGTGGAGGGCGACTATCAGAACTTCAAATCTAGGATTTAAGGCAGGTTTGTAGTCGTAATTTGAGGATCTCTATAATTAAATCAAAATCAATGTGGGAAGGTCATAAAACCTAAACTGAATAAAACCTAAACTGTACACCAATTCATATGCAGCTACGAAAACTAAGGAGGACTGATGTTTAGATCCTCTTTTTCCAAAGAAAAATGATCTTGCTGTGATAGTGTAAGATACTTCCCAGTTGCAGAGAAGAGTAGCCACTTCTGGGTTCCAGAGGCCTAAAGTTTCTCATGTATTGCATTTAACCCACAAGGCATTTTGGAGTGGGGAAATCATAGTCCAAAGTATCTTGGGAAAATGCAATAGATTCTCTGGAACTGAACGGACCTTCCTCTTTCCTATTGCTGTTTCTGACTTATTCCTCTCTGACTACACACCTAGGGAGTGAGTGGCAAACACATTCCATTGCTCTAAAAATACAAGCTATAAATTACAGCAACAGCCGCAACCAAATGTTCTAAGAATGCATCCAGTGGCTTATTGTTTGCTTTTTAAAGGGAAGAGTTTTTTGTTGTTTTTTTTTAAAAAAGCCACATCATACATAGTTACAGCCTGCTTCTCAGATGCCAAAAATGAACATAAAATAAAATTTGCTTGCAAAACACACACAGACACACACACAGGATCACATTGATTGCACTGTGGGTGTGTTTTGCAAGCAGATGCCTTGTGAGTTTACAATATTAATCTGAACTTGTCCTCTACTTTAGCCATATAAAAGCACTAGTTTGCATGCATAAACTTCCCGCTCCTTGAAATCCGTATTCTAAAATTTGGCATTATTAAGTCTTGGTTTTTTTGTTTTTTGTTTTGCTTCCAGGCTTATAAGGGATGAAAAGATTAAAGGTTATGATAACCTGTGGAAGATTGAAGCCTTTGGCAATGATTACTACTTTGGCTTTCAAAGAATCAGATTTTTTTATGGTGGGGGAACTGACCTAAGCAGGGTCAACCGAAGACTTTTCACTGCCTCAGGCAAACAGTACTATGGACCTCTCTTTTGTATGTTCTGAAACCTACCTGATTGGGGGGAAAACCCAGAGGCCAGGGAACAGAGAATGTTTGTTGTCATATAAAGCTCAGGCTAGCTTAAAATGAAGCATTTTAATCCATTTTTTGCATGTTTTCTCTTTTTAATGTCTGGTGCAAAAGTCCAAGTCCAACGTGAAGGACTAATTAAACTGATTTATTGCTATAAAGCTTATGCACAGGAATCTCAATTAATGGTTAGCATCTCCTTGGATTTAGATAAGGGTCGACAGAATTCAAGGGGGGGGTTGTATCGGCTTGGTTTGCTTGTGGCTACATAGGGATTCTAGGATGATCCCTCTTTTAACTCCATCCCAGGTTCTGCCACTCTTCTACATTCCATTTGCTATTGCTGGTAATATTAACAAAGTAATAGGCATAACCTCTGGATTATATTTTGCACCTGTTCAATGTATTTCATATCTAAGGCTTTTTGGAGAATACCTGGGAAAGACAGAGAAAGGAAGAGGAGAAGGGATCCAGGTTGATATGGAATAGATGTAGTGAAATACATGGGAAATTAATAATGATGAATTCAAGGTCCATTAACTGATTTGTTATATTGTGTAGTATTATTCAAGGCCAGAAAAGTTTATAAAGGGCAAACAGATGAACCCTTTGTATTCCAGGAGCTTGCAGATTAAAATTTGATATAGTAGACTAAAATAGTAGAGTCAATGAGAAAGAGAGAAAATGCTACTTCAGTTGCAAGTTGCAAGGCATAGATAACAAGTTAATTTTCTTAAGAGTAGAACATAAGAATGTTTGAATCCTATTTTCTGTTTTCCACTCTGCCAGTAAGTTTCTCTTTGCAATTTTATTTCACTTTATTCAGAAACCAATTTTTCACCAAGTGACATTTTTGAAATTTTATTGTTCTACTTGTAAGCAGTTACTTTAGTCATAAATCACATCTCCATCTAAGGTTGCTTATAATAATTCATGCCAAAATTGTGTGATAAGTTCAAGCTCTTGTTAGTTCCTAAAAGAAAGAGAAAGAGAGATCCCAATAAATCAGAACTGTTGGCCCCTTTTCCATTGTTCCCTATAAAATAAAGGATATGTAACACAAGAGAATATTTCTATAAACCCTTATCAATTTTATCTTTGTAAAAGAACACGACTGCATTCATGGTCAAGTCAAGTCAAAAATGGTTGCTCTGTTTATTTGTCCCTTCTGAATCAGATCCTCTTTTATTTTTCTTTGCAAATCCTCTGTTATTTTTTAAATAATTTTTTATTTTACAAAACACCATTGCAAATTGAACATGATTGGAAAAACTGGAAACAAAGTAGGTATAGCTGCTAATGAGGACACTAGAATCAAACATGGCCCAGAGATTCATGTTGTATCAATTAGAACTCTTCACGGTTAGGGTCATCCATCAGGGAAATGCCAAGGATGCTAAGTCAGTAGAATTGCACAATACAGAATCAGCCCTGTATCCCCAAACCATGAGTGCTGGAGGTAGGCAACATCTGGACTGCTAGCTTTGTGTGGAAAGCTCCAATCATCCCTCATCCCTAAAGCCAATAGTTCCAAAACATCTGGAATCTTGCCTATTCCTGCAGGAGCAGATGCTGCTGCCCTCTTAATGTTGAAGATTTAAATGCTAGTCTGATTGCCTTTTGAAAACAGATAATCCTCGACTTACGACCTCAATTAAGACCCAAATTTCTGTTGTTAAGCAAGATAGTTGTTAAGTGAGTCATGCCCAATTTTGTGAACTTTTTCTCATGATTGTTAAGTAAATCCATCTTCCTGCATTGACTTTGCTTGCTGAAAGCCAACTGGAAAGGTTGAAAATGGCGATCACAGGACCTCAGGACACTGCAAACATTGTAAATACATGCCAGTTGCCAAGTGCCTGAATTTTTAGCACATGACTATGAGGATGATACTTCAGTTGTAAGTACAAGGACTGGTTGTAAGTCACTTTTTTTCAGTGCTGTCGTAACTTTGAACAGTCACTAAACGAACAGCTGTAAATTGGGGACTATCTGTATGGAAAGTGGGAAGGTGCTATCGTACCTTGTCCTTTGTTTCAAAAAGCAAAATGACCTGACAAGCCTGCACAACATACCTGGAACAAATGGTCCAGAGACGTTATCAGGAAGGAAAGAGTTAAATATATTGTTCCTTAATTTATCTACTTTAAATGACAGTTTTTAAAGAATGCTTTGGAGAAAAGCAGCAGTTGTCAAGCTAATGTTGCATGTAGTTACAATGTAAGGTGCAGTTTGACCTAGAAATTAAAATCACAGCCAGTCAAGAGCCTGCTTGCTGGCTTTCATTCCTAACTCCTGATTCCGAAGAAAATATAAAACCAAAGACTTCCCCTTGGATGAGACAGAATGGCACCAGCCCTTGTGTAGCCCAACTTAATCAGTGTTAGGCTAGTACTAATGGCCTTTTGTTTTGATATCAAGTAATTAGGAAGGATCAAAGGAGCTTTCAGATCTGTCTTTTCTAATATTGGACAGGAAGTTTTATATCATAGTTTTCAAAGCAGCTCCTATTGCAAGTTTGCTAAACTAGCTTTGAAAATCTGTCAGAAGGGTCATTTTCTGAAATGATGCTTTAATCCCATACGCTTGAAGATAATGTACTATATCTTCTTCCTCAAAAATGCAATTTTGTCCAATGTGGTGTCTTTCAGGTAAATTTGGGGTTTAGCTTCCCTGATTCCCAATCAGCACATAAAAAGAATTGTGAGGGTTATAGTGCACACATATCTGGAAAGCACTTGATAGAAGAACAGTGCACTGGAATAATTTGCAAAAAAAAACCAACCCAAAAGAATCTTAAGTCCATCTGATCCTGCAAGTTTCTACTGAAAGTTGCTATACTTTTAAAGTTTATTAATATCAACAGTTGCAAAACACATCAAGTTTTTAAGAACAATATTATTGCATGGCTATGGGATCTGCATAGTACCCAGTCATGAAACACAACTTGTTCATACATATCTTAATTATCATAGCCACTGTTATCTTTATAGCTCTTGTCCTAATTTAGTATGAAAATCTTTGGATAGACTCATAGTCAAGCCAATATAGATCTCAGATCTATATCCACAGTGTGCTGACAAAGGAGTCTTGGAGAGAAATAGCTTGGAACAATTCTGCAGCTTTTTCTTAACACTGCAGCATCATGCTCCCTAGAGAATTCTGGGAGTTGAAGTCCACACATCTTAAAGTTGGTGACATTGAGAAACGCTGATCTGCTTTGCTCTTAGAACTGGCATCAGCTGTTCAGAGTGTTAGGCCAGGCAGCCAGATTCTTGTCATTAAAATGTAACTGCTTTGCATACATACATAATAAATGCTTGCCATAAAAATCAAAACATTGCCGCAGCAAGGTGAGGAAAGGGAGGCAAAAGTATGTTCATGCAAAATGTCACTTTCCGGTGCAGATCTACTGTAATCCAGGTGTCCACTTGTTTAAGTTTAAGATGTCACTTCATAGGCAGATTTCATAGAAAAGGGGCTTATTGCCTGTTTCAAATATTAGAGGTTCATCCCATTCTTCCTGCGGTAACTCAATCCTTTGTAGCCCGAGCTAATGGAAGAATGGAAGCTGACAAATGATAGATGTGTTTATTTGTTTTAGAATGTACAATAACTCCTGCGTGGAGCGCTATAGTTACATTCAGGTGACTCTACTTCTGGTTGACTTGGAAACTTCTCACAGAGTTTCCAGGTCAACCAGAAGGACTGAGTGGTTTTGGGGTTGGGATGGGAATTGGTAGGGCCAGAATGTACTTCTCAGTCAGCCTCTGTGCTTAGGTCTGCTTGAATGACTGCACAGGACAGAGATGGTTCTGGAAAATAACAACTGTAATAATGTGAAACTTATGGTTTGTGCTTAGGTGAAATCTGAAATCTTAGGGGAAATCTGCTTGCATTGCAGTATTTTAATATAAAATAGTTTCACTTCCAAACTTTTTGTAGGTGACTGCTTTAATCCTAAATGTTTTTGGATGATAGAGCTATGTTTCATATGTTTATAGATGGTGATGGTGCTGCTGCTGCTGGTGATGATAATGATGATATATTGCCTTGGAAGAAGATGGGTTTGATTTTAAAATTGGAGGAAGAAACATCAATAACTTGTGCTCTGCTGATGACACTACATAGCTGAAAATGCAAATGATCTGGAAGCTCTAGTAGTGAAAATCAAGAGGAACAGTGGAAAAAATGAGACCAAGTTTCAATATAAAGATCAGAATCATGCAGGTAATGGTTTTCCCTGTAACATTGTGGAGAAATAAAAATGGGACCTTGAAGAGGCAGAATAGAAGAAATATAGATATTTTTGAACTTTGGTGTTTTAATATCATGGACAGTCAAGAAAACAGATGACTCATAGAACAAATCAATCCAGAATATTCATTCAAAGCAGAAATGAAAAATAAACTTTCGACACATGGAAAGACAGAGCTTTCTTGAGAAATCTATAAAACTAGGAAAGGAGGAATGGAAAGAGCAACCAGCAGCAGAGTGGATGGACTTAAATATAGTGATGATGGATTCACTGTAATAGAAAGTCTATCTATATTCTGAGCTACTAAGAGTTGACACCAACTTGATGGCACATAATCAAATAGTCAATCAATCAATTATTAAGTAACAGATTGTCATGTGACAAAGACCTTGCTGCCTAAACAAAATAGCAACACCAATCTATTGAAATAAATAGTGCAACCCAAAAGAATTTCCCTGTTAATCGTTTTAATGTCCAAGCTCTCCATTAAAGTGGCATAGTTTGTGGTTTTATAGGAAGGGAAGATATTTATAGACAAGATCATTTGTAAGCTATATTACAGTTACATGGACATTCCTTATTGGATACGCTCTGAAAAGGAACATATAATGCATTTAGCTAATTCTCAGATCAAATCTACAATTATCTATTTTGCATGCAGATACCAAATTCTTACCAAAGTTTTTTGTTCAGGTTCTCTGTATTTATCACTCGTAACCAGGGAGGGCTTAACTTGTATGTCATTCTGAAGACATTCTTTAAATAGAAATAAGCTTGGGAAACTCAACCAACATTTCTGGTTGGCTTCAGTCCAACTCAGCCCTTCCTTTAAACAGCCAAGCTAAAATAAACACAACTAAAATTACAGAGCCACCTGTATTCTGGATTTCTCATGACTCAGAGCAATACAAGGCAAGATCACTGCGGCAGCTTATATTAAATATTACACAAGCCATCTGAACTCAGTGGCTCAGGTAGTCTGCATTTCTTTGACTCAGGAAGCTGGGCTGTTGTTTTAGGTTGATCTGGCATTGGTCAAACAAGCATGCTGGATCTGCATATTTTTAATTTAAAAGCACAGTTTTTGTTTTTCATTAATCTAGGATGCAGATCATGCTTGCATTGTAAGAAAAATTGCACTTATGTTTAAGCTTATTTTACATGCATATTTACATGCTTACATACATATCTGCTACATTATTTCCTTCAGGGACAAGCAATCTTATGCAAAGAGCAGAAAGTAGCTAAGGCAAAGAAATTAAAGACATGAGAAAAAAGAAAACTAAATCCAGCTAAACAAAATTTACAACGTCCTTGCTAGACTTCCCCATGCCTTCCTATTTTTTTGCAAGCCACTCTTCTTTCTACCCATTACTTCATATATTGCTTTTTATTCTCCAAACTTCTCTCTGTCACGGGATTTCATCAACTCCATCCAAATGTGTGTATTGCTTGGGAGCTGCCATGGGTTGTGCTGTATAAGATGGGCAGCTTACAAATCTCTTAAATTAATAAGTAGTATCATTCCAGCCAAAGAGGAAAGATAGTACAGTATAAATAGCAGCTTGCCCAACAGTGTCTACAGAGAGGAGGGTGTCAAAATCAATATATGTGATCATGGGATACATATTTAGCAAACCTCATTGTATCTCCAAATCACCTGGCATTCAAATATTAGGCAAAGTCTGGCAGCAGCTTTTCAGATTAACAGATTTTGTCAAAAGGCATAAAGCTTTGCTGTCTGAAAAGATACTACTAGATTTCGTCTGATTTTTGGCTGCCACAGATTAACACAATTCTTCGCCCACAATGCCTAGTATTCAAATATGACCATTCTGGTATTCATCAGGCCACTGTCTGGCTGTTTGTATATGCACAGTTTTCAAAATATAAAAAAAACATAGAAAAATGATACTAAAAATGGTCCAGGCTGGAATGATTGCTGTACATCATTCTTCTAACAGACCCAATAATTGAACGCAAAATCTTACTTAAACAATGTGCTGAAAAGAGAAAAAAGTTTTTCCATTCGTTCAAACCCTTATTTAAATTGGGCCTCTGACATTATATTTTCATTGCCAGTATTTTGCCTTTTGTAATAATAATACATATTGTTGTGTGTTTTAAACAAGATCTTTTTCATGTGCATAAAACTGGACATCATTTATATTATTTTATTCATTCAATTTCTGTAGCCACTCATCTCAAACAAGTGACTCTGGAGAGTAAACAATTAAAACAGTTCCGATATAGTACAAAATGAAATAGACATGGCGACCGAAAAAAAATCAGAATCATAGATGTTGATATAGTCAGGAAACAGGGCTCTTCACACACTTGAGGTTCCAGATCTAGGTACAAAACCAAGTCTTGAAGGCCAGCAGAGTCATCCTCAACTCTGAAAGGACAATGTTCCAGAGAGCAGGGGCTTTGACAGAGAAGACCCATCTGTTAGTCTCCACCAGCTGACATACCCAGGATACCCAATCTGCCAGGCCAAATTGGATGTTTTTCTTAACAACTGGCAACAAAAATAAAAAAAATGTATTTTGTTGCAATTTTTATAGGTTTTTTTTACTGTGTTCTATGAGCTTCCCAAAATTATGGAACATAAGATGGGTGGCTATGTATGTCTTTTAAATTAAAAAAAAATCAAAATCAGAGATTGGCAATGTGATGATCAAGAGCATTCAACAAATTCCCGGCTTCTCTTTCTGAAAGATTATTTTTCATTAAAATGATGGATGGAAGGAATAAAAGTTAGGAGGCCAAAGTGCTATAAAGCCAAGCAGCATCCTCTAGCATCACTTTAACTTCCAGAAGGGCCTCTCACGCCCCTCTTGTTTAGTTTTAGAAAATAAACATGGTGAGAGGGCTGTAACCACAGATCTTAATGCACCCACCTGCCTGCTGAAAAAGGACAAAAGAATAACAGGAGGTGATGGAAAATTTAGCATGGCTGTCTTCAGTGCATGATTGAAGAAATCAAGATGGTGGCCAAATAGCATAGTCAAAGCTCTCCCCCTCCATTTTTGGTATCACACAAATTTCAGTTATTTCTAATGCCTATAATACCATCTCCATATTCCATATGGATTCGCACATTTCACCAGGCCATCCCATTTTATTCAATGTTTGTTATTGATTCAGTGTATTGAACTTAGCTGGCCATTTATAAATCATGGCTTGGTATTATCAAGTTTGGTAAACCTAGCAAATTGTGGCTTATTCAGGACAAACGATGGGGGAAAAATTTACAGCACACTGTGTAGTCCTACTTGTTATTTAAAAATAGTGTGGAAAGGCAAACTCTGGGGCTTCCCAATCACTAGGCTTCTAATATTACTTCTCCTAGCTTGATAAGAACTCAGAAAAGTGGGCACTTTTTCATAATAGTTTGATTGCCAAGCTATGCCCTATATTGATGTCTTTAATTGTTCTTGCCAACATAGCTGCCCTCTCTTTGGGGAGAATCAAGCATGGATCCAATCTGGGTTGGTCACTGGGACCAGAGGTTTAGTCTTCCAAGCTTTCAGACTTGTGCTGGAGCCCATCCTCAGAGAACTTCCCTCCACCAAAATGTACATGTACAGAGAAAAGTTCCCTGAAGATGGGCTCCAGCAAGGATCTGAAAGCTTGGAAGACTAAACCTCTGGTCCTGGTGACTGACCCAAATTGTGTTCTGCAACATTATCTTGGGACACATATATTTGCCTTCATTCGTGGAATCAAGCATGTTTTGATGAACTAACAGGACACATCTTCAATGCTGTGACTGCTCTGTAGCCTAGAAAAGTCTTATTCACTTATTTGACATCATCTCGAGATGCCTCAGAATTTCCATTCATGACTCAGATGTTACATTATTCCTGTTTACAAACTAGCTTCCAAAAGTTTCCACAAATGTTGCTTTATTCTGGGAGATGGAAATCACCAGTACCAAGCAATATTTACCTTCAACTGTTAAATACAATAAATGTATGCTAGTGGCCAATGGCCATGCTCAATGTGCCCCACTCTGCTCTTTTGGTGACCCGAACTGTTTTCTGTAAACAAAAGAACAAAAGCATCACAGCAACTTGCATGTCTTGAAGGATACCCAGAGGACAGGCAGGTGCTGAAGAGGAGGTCCAGGTGTGATTTCAACTCCACATTCATCACCCAATGAATTTGCAAGCTGCGTTTATTTTATAAATTTGCCTCTCAGATTGCGGAAGATTTTGATTAGCATATGGGTTGTATTTTGCATATTTTTCCTCTCCTGACATCCATGGAAAGTTGATGGTATTTTTGTTTGTTCTTAAGGAGATTTCGCTCTCAAAATGAAGAGCAGAGGTTGGATGACGCACAAGCAGCTGCCTGCTCTGAATAATAAGGCCCATCCAAAGTCCATAAGGTATCACCAGCTGCGTTTCTGAAATGAGTAATAGAAGGCTGAAATCACAGGCATTCTGATTCCAAGTAAATTCTCCATATCCTGTCTTAGAATAGAACTGGAAGGGACCTTGGAGGTCTTCTAGTCCAACCCCCTGCTCAAGCAGGAGACAATATACCACTTCAGACAAGTAGCTGTCCAGTGTCTTCTTAAAAGCCTCCAGTGATGAAGCAGCCACAACTTCTGAAGGCAAGCTGTTCCACTGGTTAATTGTTCTCACTGTTAGGAAGTTTCTCCTTAAATCCAGGTTGCTTCTCTCCTTGATTAGTTTCCATCCGTTGCTTCTTGTCCTGCCTTCAGGCGCTTTGGAAAATAGCTTGACTCCCTCTTCTTTGTGGCAGCCCCTGAGATATTGGAACACTGCTATCATGTCCCCCCTCATCCTTCTCTTCGTTATTATAAAGTTGGAAGGGACCTTGGAGATCATCTAGTCCAACCCCCTGCTCAGGCAGGAAACCCTATACCATTTTGGACAAATGGCTGTCCAGTCTCTTCTTAAAAACTTCCAGTGTTGGAGCATTCACCGCTTCTGGAGGCAGGTTGTTCCATTGGTTAATTGTTCTAACTGCCACAAAGAAGAGGTTGACCCCCTCTTCTTTGTGGCAGCCCCTCAAATATTGGAATACTGCTATCATGTCATCCCTAGTACTTATTTTCTCTAGACTAGCCATACCCAATTCCTGCAACTGTTCTTCATATGTTTTAATCTCCAGGCCTTTGATCATCTTAGGTGCTCTTCTCTGCACTTTTTCCAAAGTCTCAACATCCTTTTTGTAATGTGGTGACCAAAACTGGATGCAGTATTCCAGGTGTGACCTTACTAAGGTTCTATAAAGAAGTACTAACTCTTCTAAATTTTAATCTCAGATTTAGCCCGATACCAATTTATCAGCATTTTTGTCTCTGGGTTTTGAACATTAGATTGGATTAGACAAATATTGTTGCTTTTAAAATGTAAAATTATTTACATTTGGTAATTTATTATATGGTAGATTAAATTAAGAGAAGAACATTTTATGAATATTGGGGGGTTTTCCTAGTATGTTGCCTACTAGAATTTTAAATTATTTTATATATTGGTGTTATTTGTTATAACATAAAGAGAGATGATTTTACTGTTAATATCGAAAAGAAATACTAAAAGAAAGTTGGAAGTCATGTATGTTATATTTGTTTGATGCATATTTTTGTCACTTTTAATTGGTTTTGTTATTCTCTTTCCTTTTTCCCTTTATGTTATGTGTAGTTTGTATTTTAATGTTTGATATTAGAATCTAATAAGGATATTATAGAAAGGATACCCACTTATCAGCCAAGAAAAATAAAAAATCACTTTGAGAAAGATGACAGAGTTTGAAATGCTTACGTAAAACTAAGGACATATTCATAAATTGAATATGAAATATGAAAAAATGGATGAATTATTTGAGAGATGTAATTATACTGAACCAGTGGAAAGGCTATGAAAACAAATTGATAAGATTTATTCCAAACTACAATTTAATTGGTACAAATTCTATAGATGGTAGATAGCATTTTCTGCAACAGCTAAGGCAGATAAAGCATTTATCAATTGTTGGAAATGCCACAACGAAGAAAGAACATTTTACCATATGTAAGTCATGCAAAACAAGAAACAAAAACAACCTCCAACATATTTGAAAGAATTACATCAAACATCCAAACATTTCTAAAAATAAAATTTGAACTGAAATTACAGGCATTATTCCAGAAAACATAAATGAAAAATTACAGAAGTTAGCAATACATCTGAATCACTGCAAGAACACACCTAGCACCAAATTGTAAAAGAGATACTTTGTCTATTCTCAGACTGGGAGAATAAAATAGTAAAATATGCTGTAATGCCAAAATTGGGAGCACCCAACAGAATTTTCAAGCTGAAATGACTCCCTTATAAATAATATATCAAAAAGCAAGGCAGATTTAGACATTGGAAACATTCCTTTTAGGGCTCAAATAGAAACTAACAACAGTTCCCCATGTTTTGATATAAAGTTCAAATATCTAACCTATGGTTAGTAGTTGAGGATACAAATAGGTGGGAAGAGGTATTAATAAAATTTGTTTTCCTTTTTAAAAAAAAAATAAATTCAACATGTGCAACAGTCATAATAAGTGGGCAGAGCTTTGATTGTGGTCACCATCTTGCCTTTTTTGACCTGTGGGCATCTTTGAAAGTCTTTCCCAAATTTTTACTACAATAATTTGCTGACCCAACCAAACTCAGCCCAATCTACCCCCAAAGAAATTTGTTAAAATGGGAAAAAGTGGTGCAAATGAAAGGGAGCACATGGAGAAGATAAATCAATAGACAAATAAACAATTCTGTTGAGATAGATTAATACAAAACAACATCGTTTGTTCAAAATCTGAGTTTCCATAGCTAAATATGACTATAACCTTGTCACTTCTTATCATTTCTCATCAATCAAAGATTCACAGAAACAAGACCCATTTCATTATATAAGTATAATCCTGTTTCCTCTACATCAGTATTTTTCAATTGGCAACTTTAAGATGTGTGGACTTCAATTCCCAGAATTCCTCAGCTAGAGAGTTGATGTCTACATATCTTAAAATTGCCAATGTCTGAGGAAATTTGGGAGTTGAAGTCCACACATCTTAGAGCTGAGAACATTGAGAAACACTACACTACATAAAGAGTGGCTCTGTTCTGGGGCCATTACAAGCATTAGGCCTCTAGAGTTAACTATGACTATAGACTATAGACTATAGAAAATATAAACCATTAGAGTCTTCTATACTTCAAAATTGACTTGGCCAAAGAAGACTCTGCTTGGGCATGCATCCTGAAAAAGTCTTCCAGGTGTAATCCTAGGTTTCTAGCTGTCGATGCCAGCTGGCTGTTGATGAACAGGAATGGCAGGTACCACAGTCACTGCTTTCTTAATCAAGCTGAACTCCTCATGCCACACCCCAGCCTCCAGTCTGCATCATGTCATTAATGTCACAAATGCCAGTTCCATAACCAGTTAAGAATATCAGAGGGGAGTAAAGTGGAGAGAGAAAGGGACATAGGCATGGCCAAGGATGAACTGGCAAGCTTTAGATCCAGTCTACAAATCACTGCTGTAAAGAATAGTGAACACTGAATCACAGGTAGTCCTTGACTTAATAATGACAACTAGGACCAGAATTTCGTTGTTTTTTTTGAGCTATAGTGGTGCAGTGGTTAGAATGCAGTACTGCAGGCTACTTCTGCTGACTGCCGGCTACCTACAGTTCGGCAGTTCGATTCTCACCGGCTCAAGTTTGATTCAGCCTTCCACCCTTTCGAAGTTGGTAAACTGAGAACCCAGACTGCTGGGAGCCATATGCTGACTCTGTAAACCGTTTAGAGAGGGCTGTAAGGCACCATAAAGAGGTATATAAGCCTAAGTGCTATTGCTATTGTTAAGCAATGAATTTGTTAAGTGAGTCGCACCTAATTTTACAACCATTTTGCCACCATTGTTAAACAAACACAACAGTTGTTAAATGAATTACGGTATGTTGGTCATTAAGCAAATCCAGCTATCCCCATTGACTTTGTTAGTTGGACAACAGCTGGGAAGGTCACAAGTAGTGATCATATGACCCTGCAAACATTGTAAATACAGGCCGGTTGCCAAATGCCTGAAGTTTGATCATGTGAGTATGGGGATGCTTTGAAGATTGTAAGTGTTTGTACATCATTTTTTTCAGAGCCATCGTAATGTTGAATGTTCACTAAACAAATGGTTGTAAGTTGAGGACTACCTGTACATTGTCAGCATTAAAAAATCTTTTACTGTGGTATAGTTTGCCTGTAAGGACAGTCTCAGAAAACGGACAGGCAGTAAGCTTCTATTCATTATTTGGAGATATTTCTCGATTTGGATCTAAGTCAAGGATCCCCAACTGCCGGGCTGCAGCCCACTACCGAGCTGCAGCCCGTTCGGCACCAGACCACATGAGAGGCGGGTGAGTGTGCACCTGCATGCAGCTCCACTTGCATGAGCAGCAGGCACATGATCATACATGAAGCTCCGTTTGCGCGAGTGGCGGGCACTTGCGCTCATGCATGAAGCTCACACAGGACCATCCCCTTCCCCCCCCACCATGTCGGAAAGGTTGGGGACCGCTGATCTAGATAAAGACTGTCCCCAAGGCCCAAATTATTCCAACCTCAGAAATTAATCTCTTGTTTTGCTGGATTTACTCATATAGAGTTTTAGCAGCAGAAATATATGCTGATAGAAAAGACACATAAATAATTCAACAAATAACATTTTCTACTTATAATACTTTGACTACTTTGTTTATTCTTAGTTGTTGGCAGGAACCTCCCTACTACTTCATCTGTTTTCTAGGAATGGGCCAACTAAAAATAAAATTAAAAAGCTCAAAAGAGTAGTTCTGAATTTGTCAGAGCTTTAACCAATGAAGTCTTTGAAAATGCACGCCTGTCCAGTCATATCTCATGGGCTTCCTGATTTGTTTCAATGTTTGTATTTTTAGTGTAGCTACAGCTTGCCTTTACAACTCTTTGTGATTTGATGATGTCATTCCCGCAGCTGTGCATTTATTGTATGATAAATATATCTTGCAAAAATGGTTAGCTTGGAAATTGGCTTTGTAGGGACAAAGAAAAGGATAATTGCAGCTGCAGTTGTTGTTAAAACCACATTGCATGGAGTGCAAGTTTTATAAAATAAAGTTCTGCCAAAAATGGTATATGTGGAATGAGCATTTGTCACATGTGCTTGAAAAATGTTACATATATTATTCTCTAGGCAAGAGGTGAGTAATTTGTGCCCCTAGCCCTGCTAAGAGCCCCCAAAATCCTGTTTGGTTTAATTGCTGAAAACTAACAACACAGTTGTTTACTATTTTTACATGGAAAAAAACTAAAATAGGCACTTCATAGTTCAATAGGAAAACAACTCCCAAACTGTCTCAAAATTCTCAGTCCTAACTGAATGGAGTACTATGTATTCCCTCTGCAGCTCTAAAGCATCCCTCCAATATTGAGGTTTCAGTTAGCAAAAGTTTGCTCAGTTTTTCTATTCCACAGAAACACAATAATGGGTGTTATTATTCCCTTCCATCAGAGTCTAAAGAGCTAATGCCATAAAGAGAATTAGACATTTAATTAGTCGTTTAATAGTGACAATAAGCCTATCAGCTATAAACCATCTTTAAAATGACCAGGATTTGTGTCTCACAACTCCACTCAAGTCTACTTAATCCACATTCAGATTTGGGTAGTTTTCATTGTTTGCAGTCATATTAAACATCAAGATCCTGTGAAACCACTCATATTTTGACATGAGTCACAAAAAAAATCACAAAGAATGGTAAGAAATCAGAAGGACTGTGGTAGCAATCATCATAATAAAAGTTATTAAAAAGCACATGTTTTCATGAAATACATTTCATTTATAATTATATATGTTAGTCTGAAAAGTTACGACCAGATGTGTCTTCTTATTTTTTGGCTACCATAGAATAACATGGTTGTCCTCCTAGAACTGTGGTGGCGAACCTATGGCACGTATGCCACAGGTGGCATGCAGAGCCCTCTCTGTGGGCACGTGTGCCATTGCCCCAGTCCTATGCCTTCAGCTGGGTTTTATAAAACCTGTTCGCTTTAGACCTCCACCGCAGTGTGCAAAAAAAAAAAAAAGGTTCAATCAATCAATCAATTTCAACTTCTCGCAGAAAAGAAAAAGATCTCGCAAAGTTGGAATTGATTGATTGAACTTTTTAGTCCCACCCAGTCTGCCGTTACCACCGCAGCCACTCCCACCCAATTGGCCACGCCCACCCAATTGGCCACACCCATCCAATGGGCCACGCCCACCCGACACCTGATGATACATAAGTGGGTTTTGTGTTGCAGTTTGGGCACTCGGTCTCTAAAAGGTTCACCATCACTGTCCTAGAATGTCTAGAAAGGCGGGCAACTGCCAAATACAGAAAACTGTCAGCTAATTAATGCTCACTTAGTTTGTTCTCAAGCTGTCCTTTAATTTGGCTTGTCTCCTCTGATTTCACCAGATCTATCCTGAAAATATCCTATCCTTTCTTCACAGAGAATGAAAAGAAATGGCTAATTTCCTCTGTCCTTGAAGATTTCTATGTTTCTCTGGATGCATTTCTGAACATCTGACTCCTTTTGAAATAAAATTCCGGGCACAATTTGATGGAAAGTAGATTGTTAGCAAATACAAGAAAATGCATTAAAAAAAAAAATCAACATCTTTCCATTTGCAGCAGTAGCAAACTTCCTTTGACTTCTTCACCTACAGTTCTGCAGTTGGATACCCAAATGTTTAAATGAGGGGTTTGTTCCCCGTTTTTAAAACCGCAATGAGGATTTTGCATGCTTAAAAATAGAGCTTTTTTTGTGTGCATTATAGCACTGTTTCTCAGTCTTGGCAACTTTAACACCTGTGAACTTAAACTCCCAGAACTCCCCAGCTTCCACATGCGAAAAGAAAAATACAGAAGAGAGACAGAGAAAAGAGACAAAAGAAATACAGAAAAAACAGAATACAAAAACAAATGAAGAAAAAAGCCAGCAACATCTCACAAATTAATTATGAAACTTTAATTCCAAAACAAACAAAAGGAGGAAAGGTAGAAAATTAAACAAAGAAAAAAAACCTAAAAATTTAAAATACTAATTTACTATATAAATCACCTAAATTGCTACACATCATATAAATGTATTATATTTAGCAGTGGATCAAACTATGCAATAAAAACTGTCCATTCTTATAAAATATTATGAAACCTGTGCCAAAGAGAACTTTATCGATTAGTAGAAAAAAATGCCTTTTCAAAAATGGATAAATTACGCATTTGTTAAATTTGTCTTTGCTATGTGCGGTAATAGCATTTTCCCAATTTCTTAATATTTTGGCAGTTCCCTACCCCTAATATAATCAACACTCCTTAAAAACAGTCAGATTCCACTATTTTGAAATGTAATTCAAAATAACGCTGACATCTTTAACTTGAAAATATTTACCCAGACATGATACTTTTAATTTGACAAGATAGAAAAATGTGGGGTAGACAGCATCACCACCAGATGGATCCGTAGCTGGCTGACCGGCCGTACTCAGAGAGTGGTCCTCAATGGAACCACATCTACATGAAGGGAAGTGTGTAGTGGGGTGCCCCAAGGCTCTGTTCTGGGCCCAGTGCTCTTCAACATCTTCATCAACAATTTGGATGAGGGGATAGATGGGGAACTCATCAAATTTGCAGACGACACCAAGCTGGCAGGAATAGCCAACACTCCAGAAGACAGGCTTAAGATACAGAAGGATCTGGACAGACTTGAACACTGGGCAC
>NW_015386563.1:1232344-1241975 GCF_001527695.2 Protobothrops mucrosquamatus | reverse complement strand
CTTCCTGACAGTGAGAACAATTAACCAGTGGAACAACCTGCCTCCAGAAGTGGTGAATGCTCCAACACTGGAAGTTTTTAAGAAGAGACTGGACAGCCATTTGTCCGAAATGGTATAGGGTTTCCTGCCTGAGCAGGGGGTTGGACTAGATGACCTTCAAGGTCCCTTCCAACTTTACTATTATTATTATTATTATTATCCTAACCAAAGCTTAAAATATGTATTTTTCCTACTTTCCAATTGATTTTTTGGCAGTATGATCCTGACAGCTCCAAAGTCATAGAAGAGAGACTGGTTAGCCACAGGCTGTGAATTTACTGCATGCTATAAGTCCTCTCAGAAAAAGCTATCTTCCCCTAACACAGAGAAGAAAATCTAACAAACACAAAAATCAGCTTTGTGTTATTCTTATTTGCATCTCTTTGTGTTGTTTTATTCACTTGATGGATCTGAGAAATCTTGTACATATAAAAAGTTATCCTGATTTTTTTTTTAAAATGCAGCCAAGGTTTTTTTTGTTTTTTTTTTTGAAAAGAGTCCGTTACTCTGATTATCAGGATTTGCGCCTCTGAAGACCAGCAGGCACATGAAGGAAAGAATTTGAACAATTCTGTCTCACACATTTTTGGGTCTTATCCCAGCCCTTGTAGCTTCTGCTTTGAAAACTGTGCATGGTTGAGTTGACTCGACTCCTGGAAGGAAGTGACTAAGCACATTTTTGTCTAAATGCATTGTCTAGCTGAGGGGGGAAAAATCCTTCTGTTTGCCAAGTTATACTGCCCAAAATAGCGTGCAGACTGACATGGAAAAAACTGCTGCATCTTGGAATTAATTTTCTACTGATTCAGGAGGTCTAGGCTCCAAAAAGATATAAAGAGCCTATTATTTAACAGGCAAGAAATTACAGGTATTTCTAATTATTATCTTACCTCCATAGAACCCTTTGAGAAGAACAGGGTTGAGGTGGCCACAGGGGAATTCAAGTGGTATAATCATGTTCATTATATTAGATGCCCAGAAATTTTTATTCCTTTTTTGGTTCTGTCAGACACTCAGTACTACTTTTCCCCCATCCCTCTTACCTATGTCACATTCAACATTTACTGTTATTATTTTAAAATTATTAAAATATTTATATCCACCCTGAAGTAATAATAATAATAATAATAATAATAATAATAATAATAATAATAATAATAATAATAATAGTAATAGTAATAGTAATAATAATAATAATAATAATAATAATAATAATAATAATAATAATAATAATAATAATAATAATAATAATAATAATAATAATAAAGTTGGAAGGGACCTTGGAGGTCATCGAGTCCAACCCCCTGCTCAGCAGGAAACCCTACACCATTTCGGACAAATGGCTGTCCAGTCTCTTCTTAAAACTTCCAGTGTTGGAGCATTCACCACTTCTGGAGGCAGGTTGTTCCACTGGTTAATTGTTCTAATTGTCAGGACGTTTCTCCTTAGTTCTAGGTTGCTTCTCTCCTTGATTAGTTTCCATCCGTTGCTTCTTGTCCTGCCTTCAGGCGCTTTGGAGAATAGCTTGACTCCCTCTTCTTTGTGGCAGCCCCTGAGATATTGGAACACTGCTATCATGTCCCCCCTTGTCTTTCTCTTCATTAAACTAGACATACCCAATTCCAGCAACCGTTCCTTATATGTTTTAGCCTCCAGTCCCCTAATCATCTTTGTTGCTCTTCTCTGTACTCTTTCTAGAGTCTCAGCATAATATAAATATAAATATAATTATTTTTATTTTATTTTAGTGCCTTCAAATCAGTTTATCATTGAGGATTAGGCCCCAAGTTGAGTAAAAATGGGTTCAGATGAGATGACTTCCTTAATGAAAGCCACAAAACTGTAGAATTCCTTTCTTGCTAATGCACCTTATACAGGTAGTCTTCAACTTACAACAATTCATTTAGTGACTGTTCATAGTTACAACGGCACTGAAAAAGTGATTTATGGCCATTTTTTTTACACTTATGACCATTGTGGCATTCCAATGGTCATGTGATCAAAATTCAGATGCTTGGCAACTGGTTCATATTTATGATGGTTGCAGTGTCCTGGGGTCATGTGATCACCTTTTGCAATCTTCTGACAAGCAAGGTCAATAGGAAAGCCAGATTCACTTAACAACTGTGTTACTAACTTAATAACTGCAGTGATTTACCTAACAAACGTGGCAAGAAAGGTCATATAATGGGGCACAATTCACTTAACAAATGTCTCACTTAGCAACATAAATTTTGGGCTCTAGGAGTACAGGCTGGTGTACTTAAATGTTTCTGAAGTTCATTGATCCAAAAATTAATTTTTGTTTTTGTTTTTGTATTCTTTGGACTTCTCATAAAATGCTTTAAGGTGGGTGGATATCAGATTTCTTGTCCTGACCTTGTAAGAAATTTGAGGGCTCTTTGACTCACATGTACAGCCATGGTTCCCTTCTGGTTTCAACTTAGAACATAGTCCTGGGAGAAAAATATGTTATACTCCCAAAAATATGGAACATTTAAATACATGAAAATCAATGTATACTCCTGATGTGGAGAAATGAATTCAAGGTATATATATTATTAATTTTTGAAATATCTTTGTATTAAAAAAATAAGAAGATGGAGCAATATGTTTCTCTAAGGTGTTGCATAGATTTAAAAAAAATAATAAGTATCAAGATTGAACTAACCTTTTGCTAATATCATATGGGCCTTATTTTTTTCTTAGTACCTTTTTCATTCTCTCCTTATGTTCATTTTATTTTAATCACTGTAACATATGGAGTTTCTTATTGTGCTATCACCAATATGTCTCTTTTTGTTTATTATGCTTCACTAATAAAATTAAAACAAACAAGTCTCCCACCTTCCCTCCACCATTTTCCTCTAAGGCTGAGGATCTACTTGGAACATGGATTCCCAAAGTCTTAGTCCAACATCCTACCAATGCCCCATACCCCAGTGGATCAAAGTTAATGTGAACTTTGGTGTACAGGTAGCCCTCGACTTACGACAGTTCATTTAGTGTCAGGATATTGAATTTAGTAACTGGAACAGTAAAATGAATAATAGGCCAGAACACCCAGTTGTAGCTGATTAGTTAGGACAGGGGCGTCAAACTGCCGGCCCGCAGACCGGATGCGTTATGGCAAAACTGCGCCTACCCCATTGCCAGCAATGGGAAAAAAGTTGCGATATGTCATGACTCGTCACGTGACGTTGCGAGTTTGACACCCCTGAATTAGAGAGTGCTGACTCATGCATGATGCAATCTACCCTATGATTGGTTGCTTTAAGTATAAAGGGGGAGTTTCCCTTTTTCCCCCCTTCATTTTGCTTCTGTGTGTTCTGTATACTGTTTAATTTACCTCATGATGTTCTTGTGCTCCTGACTATCTTGTGTTGTTTCTTTCTGGATGATGACAAAGACTGCTCTAAGTTTGAAAGTTAAATATATTTATGTATATAAAAGACAACAAGTTTGTGTTAGTGTCTGCAACTTCACCCGGACGGCTGCTGTGCAATTCCATGACATTTAGTGACCATTTGAAATTACAACAGCACTGAAAAAAGTGACTTATTACCATTTTTCACATTTACAACCATTGCAGCATCCCCATGGTCATGTGACCAAAATTCAGATGCTTGGCAACTGATTCACATTTATGATGGTTGCAGTGTCCCAGGGTCATGTGATCCCCTTTTGCAACCTTCTGATAAGCAAAGTCAATGGGAAGCCGGATTCACTTAACAACCGTGTTACTAACAATTACAGTGATTCATTTAACAACTGTCATAACAGTGGTCATAAAATGAGGCAAAATTCACCCAACAGTCTCATTTACCAACAGAAATTTTGAGCTCAACTGCACTCGTAAGGACTACCTGTAGAGTGAGCAAGTTTCAAATGAAAATGACTCCCATCTAAGATGAGCATTTTGACTGCTCCTTTTTAAATCATATTATTTTGTGGAGCAAAAATGCTTGTAAGAACAGTGAAGAGCCCAACTTCTATACAAGGTATTCTTCTATCTTACTGTGACTTAAATTGGACAAAGAACTTGATATTTACAGTTTTTCTGAAACCATATCAATGTATTTTCCTGTGTAATAAGTATACATGCATAAAGTACATTCTAAGAAAAGTATACAGTATAGCAGGTGTGTTCCTCTGCAACTTACTCTGAGGCTTTCGCGTCTCTACTCTTCTTCTGCCTTCTTTGATGTAACATCTCTCTCCCCATGTTATATTTCAAAATTATTTGAAGGTTCTGGTGAAGAATCAAAGAGTCTGCTACAAACCATCTACCAAATATTTTATTCTGCCCTGCAATTGACCTGCAAGTAAATTGGATGGACAGAAATTGGGGATTCGGCATCTCTCTCTTTCTTTGAATTGTGTGCCAATTATTAAATGCACTACTTGGTTCACTAGCAAGTTATCCAGTAAGATATATTGAAAGTTTGAACCTAAGAAGACCATCAGTAGCCTACATCAGTGCCTCTTGTTATCCCATACAACCAATACAGAACAGATACTAAAATTACTGCTAGCAGAACCATTATGTGATGTAGTTACTAGCTTGCCTTCCACAGCTGGTGCAAGGTCTGCTTAATGTAATACATACTCCCTTATGAGACTAAGCATTACATTATGCACAGCTTTGGGAAATCTTTATGCACAGCTGTTGGGAAATACTGGCCTTTCTGGAAAACTATGTATGCCATACGCTATTCTCAAGTTTTCCTGAGAAGTAAAGCTGCCACCTTGGGAAATCTTTATTTCATCAAGTACTAATGTAGCCAGATGTGTTGAGGCTAATTTATTAATTTGGTTTTAAGGGATTTGAAAAGGAAACTTCCGATCTCCTTTCATTTGGAGACAATGATTAATCTGTGGAATTAATTGAAACCCACTAGCCATTAAAGGGTAAGAATCAAAAGCCCACTTGGAAACTTGAAGAGTGTGTGTGCAAATAAAACCAAAGGAAAACTGAGCAGTGCAATCTTTTGCATGTCTATACATGCAATTCCTGTTGCATTCACTAGAATTCATACCCAGGGAAAAGTAGTTTATAATTTCAGTACTGGAGTAGGGATTCCTTTTTCCATATTTTTGTATTATCACTAAGGTACAGGTAATCCTCAAATTATGACCACAATTGAGCCCAGAATTTATGTTGCAACATGAGATATTTCTTAAATGAGTTTTGCCCCATTTTATGACTTTTCTTGCCCCAGTCATTAAGTATATCACTGCAGTTGTTAAGTCAGTGGCATAGTTGTTAAGTGAATCTGGCTTTCCCATTGACTTTGCTTATCAGAAGGTTGCAAAAGGGGATTCCTATGACCCCAGGACACTGTAACCGTCATAAATATGAACAAGTTGTCAAGCATCTGAACGTACGTCACATGACCATGGGGATACTGCAACGGTCATAAGTGTGAAAAATGGTCATAAGTCACTTTTTTCAGTGCTGTTGTAACTTCAAATGCTCACTAAACTAACTATTGTAAGTTGAGGACTACCTTTATTCTGAAATGCCAGTTCAGGGCAAAGGAGTAGACTGGGAAAGAATACATGAGCTGAAGGGCCAGAAATAATCTGCATATATTTACATATTGCTGTATTCCCACAATTTAGATACCCACAATGGAATGTAAAACTGCAAATCATAATGGTGTTTCATCTGGAATGAAGAAAAAGATACAATGAACAATGGGATCATTATTTGAAATGTATAAAAAAGTTTGTCTTGACAGAATTCATCTTTTGATTTTCTTTAACAGATTCTTTAGCAGGAAGATGAGAACTTTAATTTACTATCAGGATAAATCTGAGTCAGAAATGTTTCTTTTTCTTTTCTACTTTGATCAGACGTTCAGCATCTTCACTGGCAATCTTTTTGGTGCCTCCAGGAATTCAGCATATTTTGTCTGCCAATTGCAGTATCCCCGTCAGGAAATGGATGCTCCAAACATAATTTCTTTGAACAATTCTTGCTGAGAAGGATATGCTTCTCCAGCAGAGTAATCCATGGAATAACAATTTCTTGTCCCAGTATTCTGGGAGGTTTGTAATTTTAGTTTTAATCCCTGTTTAGAAAAGACACTCAACAGAGATTGGAAGCATCTGCCATCACTCCACCTCCCTTAAATCCAAAGCAACAGATTTGGCATTAGGAGAAAGGAATGTGGAAGTGTTAAGGGTTTAAAAAAATAGTCTGTTCTTCTTTCTTCACTTAATTGTAGCGTTTGGAGGAGGGGTGCTTTTCTCTGTGATCATCTCTAATCAAATTCTTATGGGGCTCTTTTGATATCCTACCTGCATTAAGCAGAGGGCTGTGCCTCAAAGTTCAGAGAAGCATTGGATCTATTGATCAATTTGGATCATGCAAACCCACCTCTCCCTCCCTCCCTCCTTCCTTGTTTCCACCCACCCAACCATCCACCAATCCATCATAGCTATCCTGAAGCAATAAATACTCCATTTGATCTGGCTTTGGCTTCTGAGATCTTCTGAGGCACATGGATCCTAATGGCTAGCAACATTCATTTTTAAGAAATGATATATGGTTACAGAATTATATCAGATCAGACTACAGTTCCGTACCTGCCCTTTGCAGATGGTACCATCTACTGTTCTAGAGTTATGAACTGCATTGGGCATAAGGAATTCATAAGCTTTGTCTTCATTGGAGGCATCTTCTTCTGTTTGACACACTAGGTCCATTATAACAGTTGTTTCACAACTTCACCTCTGGACATGATACCACTCCTAAAATGCCCTCAACCATGACATACTTATTGCCAAGGTCTTCAACAGATGCCCCAGTTTGTTAAAATTAAATGGGCTCTGGGAACTTCTGTAGACAAATTCTGACATCAGAATGACAACTGTAGTACAAAGTGCAATCGCTGATTTGTAAAGACACACTTTCCATGATTTTAATTAAGTATTTGCCAGGGGATCAAGACATGAATGAGGATATATATCTCACTGTAGCCTTCATGTGCATTCAGTTTGGTAGCAATCTACATCAGGAAAATCTCTGTTTCCACTCAGACCATCCAGCAAGAGAACTAAAGTTAAAGGTCTCCAGTGAGGAAAAATTAGGCAAACTGCCAAATTCCATACTTCCAACCAGAATTCTTAATTGCAGATATTTCCAGAGCTGCAAAGTTCTTCAGATTTCTGACCACATATTTGTTCTGTACAAACTGGCTTTCAATTTCAATAACAACAATAATAAGTAAGTTACGATAATTTCTCTCTACAGCCTCTAGTTTCCTTTTCTTAATACGGTAGAATTGTTACTCCGTAGCTCTTCTTTTCTTTTTGGCTCCTTCTTTTGCTATATGAAGAGTTGACTCTTCTCCTATTCACTGTTCTCACCATAAACCACCAAATGTCCATAATAGGATCAGCAATCCCTTGGTGGCTGGAGCTACACTTCTATTTCATGGGGGAAACGAGGCATGATGATCGAAAACAGATGATGCCTACATTTTCCATAGATTATATGTTGTGTGAGGTTCTTCATTTTAAATCATATTAGTCTGTTTTCAACCCTGCTTTATGAATTTTATATGTCTCTAAGCCTAAATTGTCAGGAACCATACAGACAAAATGTCATATCATAATCATAGGAGGCTTTGAAGACCAGGAAAAACGATTTGGGGATTGCACATTGCCCACTTCTGCCCTAAAGTAACACTGCCATGGCCATTATAAGAAATAAGAAATGATATTATTTCTTATTTCTATAATATTAAGAGTGTCACAATGATTCTGATCTATATGGATGTTACAAATGCTTAAAATTACCATACCTTAATTATTTGTCCCTCTTACCCAATAACAACCCATTTAATTGACAAGAGGTATCTTTAGTAAAGTGGTTTATTCCCCAAATGTAAGCTGAAATTGCTTAGCTGTCTTAATTGTGTAAACTTTATTTTAAATGACGTTGAGTAGATATTGGACCAAGAGGGTTATTTTAAAGGATAGAGTGATAGGACAGAGTGAAGACAGAGACATACTGTGTTCAGTGTAAGTGATGCCTCTGAGCTCTGTAGGGTTTGCTTCCAAACATACATAGAGGAGACTGTCTCAATTTGTGCTGTGCATTTATGTTGAACTACACAGACGTATTAAAGGGTCAATCGTATTGGTTACCCGTTTGACCGATTCCTTAATACCCTTACAACAGGTTATATAGACCTTCCGTGATCTGACTCTTTCTAACCCACCCTGATATTCATATAAAATAAGGTTCTTACTAACTACGTAGTACTGAGTCTTACGACGATGGAGTCGTCCATTTTCTCTGAACGACTACGTTGACACGTAAATCATTGAGTCTGCTCTAGGATAATTGAGACACACCCTAGTATTGTTGCTTATAAAAATGGCATAATGACTATGAACTATTTGCATGTCAACATCTTGTGCATGATTCATAAGATGACCCCACATTTCATGCAACATGTTTTAGGCGCCTCCCAATTGCCCAAACGGTGACAAATTCCAAGAATAATGTTATTGGGTTTACTTTCCATTGGAGGGAGAAGTACTGGGAAACCTGAGTATTTTTATCAACCAAAGCATCTTTAAAAATCACACTGGAGAAATTTATTTGGTCACTAAGAATTAACATTGAGTTGATGATATATAATCAATCATAAGGCCTATGGAATCTGCTGAATTTCAACTCCCAGAATGCCTCATTATTGGGAATGCTAAATGGGATTGCTAAGTTTTGCAGATCCGCAACATCAAACTTCAAGTTTCCTATCCAAGTGATAGTTTGCTCTGTGTGAAAATGTTCACACCATCACAAGTCAGGAGCTCCACTGCAGAATTTCATATTTTCCCCCCAAAAAATGAAGATTCATCCCAACATACACACCTCTTAGTCCCCAACTGTGAGAGAGGTGATTACAGTTTAGTGGTAGAGCACTTGTGTCATATACAGAATCTATGACATTTCCATTAAGGCATACAAAAGGTAAGAAGAAAGATTTCTACCCATCAGACCACACAATCAGCATTTGATGATTTAATTGGAACATATCAACTCAAGCTCAGAAAACCACTAAGCACATATCCGCATGACTTCTTCTGTATTTTAATGACAGCTGGAGGCTAAAGGAGCCTAAAGAAAGATTTAGGAGCTCCATTTTTCATCTTATCACAGCTTGAGTTGCCCAAGGCGGTTTGCCTGAGGCACTTTCAGCCCTTCCAGGTAGACTACACAGGAAACCAAAACCTGAGTACTAATACTAACTTTACTGTAAAGTTAGAGTAAGAATATCATACATTTCACCCCTAGTCTGCCTTTACTTTCCAGAGGGAGGGTCCCTTATGAAATGCTGTCTCCACTTCCATTCCTCCTTTGGACTCAGATCTCTCATATCAGACTTTTGTCTAGGCTGCAGATCTTCATTTTGTCTCCCAAGGTTATTCTCACATCCCATCACAGTGTCTTACCAAGACATGTTCTACATCAGGGACCTACATATTGGTTCTGATGCTGTATATTTGGACCGCTCCTTTCCTCCTGATCCTGACCCCTGTGCCTACTTCTTTTTACTTTGCCTGTGTGGGT
>NW_015386563.1:1227098-1231136 GCF_001527695.2 Protobothrops mucrosquamatus | reverse complement strand
CTCATATCAGACTTTTGTCTAGGCTGCAGATCTTCATTTTGTCTCCCAAGGTTATTCTCACATCCCATCACAGTGTCTTACCAAGACATGTTCTACATCAGGGACCTACATATTGGTTCTGATGCTGTATATTTGGACCGCTCCTTTCCTCCTGATCCTGACCCCTGTGCCTACTTCTTTTTACTTTGCCTGTGTGGGTCACCAAATTTGTGTTGTTTTTGTGAATGGTATTTTGTAGGAGCAATCAGATGGTCAATCATATGATGAAGCAGTGTCCCTAGACTCTTATGCCGAGAATTTGCTCTCCCCATTAAATGCTTCATTGGGCTTCTGTTTTAGTTTTAACATTTCCAAAGCACTGCCTATTCAGGATATATTATAGTCCTTAATATTATACTTGGAATAGACAAATAAATTCATACCAATCCAACATCTAACTTGAAAAAATATATCCTATTCCAAAAGAGAACACAGTTAATAGTGATGTGTCTAGACTACACTTCATAGCACACTTTTTAAAAAAAAGTCCTCTCAACTAATTCCTTACCATATTTTTGTTGATTATTAAATTACTGAGGTGGATTAAATATACCCATGAGTTTCCTGTAGGGATTGTGCACGTTTTTTCTCTGTTTGTTGTGTCCAAGTGCCTGTTTTGCTATACCTTTCATGTGCTGATTCAGTACAGTGAAAGGATCATCAACTTCTAAATATATCAAATCTCTTTAAGATATATTGTAGTCTTCACTCCCCTCTAGTCACAATATTCCCATTTGAAATCAATGTTTGCTATTATTTATTAGGTACAAGGTACTGTACAACCCAAAAAGATAGAATTCAGACTTGAAGGCTTTACAGTCTAAAATAAATGTAGGAAAAACAACAGAGGAAGAGGAAAGAATTGGAGGGGGGAGTATGAAAAGAGAGAGGAAGCTGAATAATATAAGGTCCATGTAATGGACTTTTTGGTATTACTCATTATTTCCATCACCATCGCTTTGTATTCACCACCTTCCCATCACCACCATTTCCACCACTGTAGTTTCCTTGTTGCATGACATTATTTTATGGAAAATTCCCAAGCGGTCACACTATCATTCAGAAACTGTTTGTCTCCAGTGAGTTTACAGAGCCAAATAGATGATGGTATTGCACTGCATCAGAGCAAGCAGTGAGTTCACACAAGGACAAATTGCTGCCAGACATTACATCTTTCTACTTCTGGTTGTTCCAAACAGAACTGAGCACAAGAAGTCTTTTGCAATCCTCCAGCCAATTTATGGGCAGAGGAACTGGGTGAACAATATTTGTGATTTTCTTTACAGGAAATTCTCCAGCAATTTCTCCAGTGACTTTTGCACCACTGGTCCTGATGTCTTGTTCTGGGATTTAGCAGAAACATAAAAACCCATAAGACTACAAAATGCTAGAGGAATTATTGCACAATGAAGGACTGTGTCCTGACAACACCTCTTAGACATCTCAGAACTACCTCAGTGGAAGAGTGCCACATCAGATTTTCTCTGAAAGTCGCTTTTCTTTCGAAAAATGGCTATTATGCAAAAGTTCCACAGCACCACTACAAGGTACCAGAGACAAAAATCCCTACTCATTGCTGCCACCTAGTGATCTTACAGAGGTTTTGCAGCTCATATATGGTAGCCCTAAAGCAGACATGCCAAACACAAGGCCCGGGGGCCAGATGCGGCCCACGAAGTGGTTTCATGTGGCCCACGAAGCCATCCTGGAAACAGTGAGGGAACGGCCCCCTCTGCCTTGGCCCTGGCCCAGGCTGGCCGGGAGCCAATGTACAATTTTGTGGTGGCCATCTATGCTGAAATGCATTCAGTCGTAGCTCCACAAGGCTGTCCAGAAACAGCGAGGAACCAGCCCCTGCCGCATTGGCTCTGCCCCCTGGGTGCATGCTGGGGAGGTGTCACCCTTTGTGAGGAATGAAAAAATGCACCATGCCTTGGCGCTTGCTCCGGTTCCACCCCCTTCTGCCAGAGATCCTCAGATCTGTGCCACTCCTACCTAGGCCCCCACAGGCACCCTTGACGCGAACAATGTAGAGCTGGCCATGCCCACCCAGTAGGCCACACACACTCCATCCACGCCCATCCAGTAGGCCGCACCCACCCTGGCCACACCCACCTGGCCCCCCAAGGGCAACCGCAATGCTGATGCGGCCCTCAATGAAATTGAGTTTGACACCCCTGCCCTAAAGCAAATTCCCTTTCATCAGACTCAATGACAATTTACAAATAGATGCAAAAGAAATTTCCTGGAAGTATTAACAAGGGATTAGTGCTGTATGCATCTGATGGATGTTCAGGACATGACATCACAATAGGAACCTTCCCTCGGTTTCTTCCTGTTACATTTGTCAGCTTATCTGTACTCATAATGACTCGTGATCTGTAACACTTAAAAAAAAGTAGTACTGCCAAAAAGATACTGACAAATGTTCTAATTATTGTTTTTTTGTTTCTCTTTTTTGCTCTTCTTTGAGTACAGCCTGTACCTCTTTCATTCAGACACTGGCAACATTGTACGTCTTTTATGCCAATTACCCTTTATATGTTTTGATTTAGTGATTCATTAGCCAATGCCAAGCTTTTGTATTGGTGTTTGGCTGCTTTAGTACAAATGTAGTTTTTACAGGAAAACGCAGTGGTGGGATTGAAATACCTGAACAACCAGTTCTCTTATTGGATGCAGGCCTGGGCCTCTGAGGCCTAGAACGGACTTCCGGATTTAGCTACCGGTTCTGCTGAACTGGCAAGAACTGGCTGAATCCCACCCCTGGAGAAAACCACTTTTTGGAGTTGTCTTTGGACAGTCTATATGTTTGTTTTATCTGCATCTCAACTTCACTAACAGTTAGGTAATATTAATGTTTCTGAAATGGAATTACATGGCTTTTAGCAAGCATGATGTAGCTCCATGAAAACACTGATGATATGTATTGAAACAGCTCATTTAGATTTTATAACTATGATCAACTCTGATTTGAAACAGAAAATTGTCATTTTTTTCTGCTGAAAAGGCAGTTCTTGTCAGCACTGTTCTAAATCATAACATCTTTATTATTTATTTCAAATGTATGCACTTGTCCTATACATTATTTCAAATGTATGCACTTGTCCTATCAAAATAAATATATTGCATGCTTCAGGATTATCAGTACCTTGATACTGAAGCTGGTTTGACCTCTAAAAGTTCCCTCACATCAATTCACATCCACATGAATTCCTTTTCTGTTCTTTGCAGGTTCTCTTCTCCCATGGAGATGTCTACCTTCTGGTGGTAGAACTGTGTAAAAGGCACATTTAGATTGAGAGTAATACTGTTATCTTAGGAATTGTATAAATAAGCTGATTTAGGAACAGAGCTCATATCAAATGAAAGTAAGACAGTTTAAAAAGTAGTAGATATTTGTTTAGAATACAAGAGTTCCCAAAGATCTCTGTGTAGAGGGATTTTTAAAACTGCTGAATTATAATCAAGACAAATTAATTTCCCTTGGATTATGGAAAACTATGATAGGAAGGAATATTTAACTGGAAAGGTGTCGTATCCTAAAGGTTAAAATTTAAGCTAAAGGAAGGTTCAGGATGAGAATAATCTCTCCCCTTTTATCATTTATTTTATACATTTATGTAGCTTTCCATCTTACATACATGACTGAGCAATGTACACAGTTAAAAACACAAAAGGGATGTAATTAACCCAAACCATTAAAAAAATCATCAGAAAACCATAAAAACCATAATCTTCAGGCGAGCAAACTCAATTTCCTTAGTAATATACTGTAGCCACTTTGTAGGTCCATAACCACAATATCAGATCTCCAGACCAATTAGCAAAGTCAGGCCTTCAGGCCCCTCTGGAAGGCAGCAAGATCAGGCCCCATCTGACCCATGGAGGGAAAGCTGTTCCAAAGGGTGGGTGCTGTGGCACAAACACTCTCCTCCTGGGCCCCATCAAATGTTGTGGGATGGGACCCACAACATGTTTTTCCTGTCAGACATAATG
>NW_015386563.1:1203667-1226686 GCF_001527695.2 Protobothrops mucrosquamatus | reverse complement strand
ACAATATCAGATCTCCAGACCAATTAGCAAAGTCAGGCCTTCAGGCCCCTCTGGAAGGCAGCAAGATCAGGCCCCATCTGACCCATGGAGGGAAAGCTGTTCCAAAGGGTGGGTGCTGTGGCACAAACACTCTCCTCCTGGGCCCCATCAAATGTTGTGGGATGGGACCCACAACATGTTTTTCCTGTCAGACATAATGTAGATGTGATTTTGAGGAATCCTTGGTACTTTCTGAGCTTAGTGGATTTCTTGCAGACATTTCATTACCAAACTAGGTAATATCATCAGTGCTAGAAAGGAGTGGGGCTTGCTCTTATTTTTATATACTAGTGGCTTGTCCTGTCAGAATTGGTGGAAGTAGTCTTGGGGGTTCCTTGATTAAGTTGCTGTTTTTCCATTAGCTTGTTTGTCTGAGTTAGTAGTTCCTTGATTGGGATATTGTTTACTTCTTTATTGTTGGTCTAGTGTAAATCTTGGTGTTAATCTCTGCGCGTCTGAGTGTTGATTGATGGTGAGGAGGTGTTTTGGCCTTTTTGTTTCTTTCTTTGCTTTTTAATTGTTTCTTTTGAGTGATATGTAGATGTCATTTATGTCTATGCCAAAAGTCAAACAGATACTTCTTGAGCGTACAGAGCAATTTCAGGATTTTTCTCAGGACTCTCTCCAAATGTTATGTAGCATTTTAAAAAAATAAATAAGCTAACATCCTGGGTTTGGTCTCTCTGGATAAAGAGGAGATGGAGCCACTTGGGGCTGTTTTTCCTAATTGGGCACAGCAGTTAATTCTTGGAAGGTAGAAATTAAATTGTGGACTTGGCAAAGCAGTGGAGCAAATAGGAAGGCTGAGATGATAAGAATATCAGCTACCAGAAGGACTATTTTCTGGAAAAAGGAGAAGCCCTTGGAGATGTCCAAATCTCATAAATTGGTTGCTATAGGGGGGAAAAACCCAGATGCTTTCAAATGCAGGCCAAGCAATGACATAAAGCCTTTATTTCATCCAAAGTACAGGTGTGGAGTGAAGGCATGCAAAGCACTTAATGTTACTGTCACCTATATGTGCAGAAAGGGTCTCAATGTGGGAATGTTTATCTAATTGTGGGAAGAGGAAAAGAAGAAAAGAAAAAGCTTTCCAACAAGCAGTGAAGTTAATTTATAGCATTATCTAGCCATCACTGGGGCAATATGAAACTTGTCTCCATATTATTGATATATCATCGCCACCATGGCTGAATGGCCTTATAAATCACTTGTGAAGATAGTCTCATAAACATCAGTAACACTTTAACATCTATTCCTCTCCTCATATAGCCAAGGTGTAAGGATTGGATTTTTCCAGATGGTGCACTAGTGGACATGCTGGCCAAGGATGAGGGCACCAAACAGAGAAGACCAATAGCCTTCTTAGAGTTAAAGACTCTTAGAACATAGTGTAGCGGTTAAGGACTATGGAACAAGGACCAAGGAGGCACAAGATCAATCAATAAATCAGAATAGAGCTGGAAGAGACCTTGGAGGTCTTCTAGTCCAACCCTCTGCTCAAGCAGGAGACTCTATACCATTTTAGACAAGTGGCTGTCCAGTCTCTTCTTAAAAATCTCCAGTGATGAAGAGCCACAACTTCTGAAGGCAAGCTGTTTCACTGGTTAATTGTTCTCCCTGTTAGAAGTTTCGCCTTAATTCCAGGTCACTTCTCTCTCCTTGATTACTTTCCATCCATTTCTTATCTTGCCTTCTAGTGCTTTGGAGAATAATTTGATCCCCTCTTCTTTGTCGCAGCCTCTCAAATACCATGGAATTTTATTAGGTGACTTTGACGCAATCTCTCTCTCTCGACCCAGCTTATTTTATGACTTTTTTTGTGGAGAAGGAGAACCCTGTGTAACTTGTATGCGATCTAAGAGGAAAGGTGGGATATCAATTCAACAAATAATTGTTTAATTAGAAATGTATTCCTCTTTTCCTCTACCTTGTTGTTTCTCTTCTCTCTCAAAGCCTGCCATGTCCCAATAAAAAGAGTGGGTGTAAACGAAAAACACAGTTGGGATCGACGTCCTTGTTATGTATATAAAGACCTCCCGAGTATTCAAAGTCGTTTTAGACATACTTCTCACGTGACAGTACGGAAATATTCCTTCGTTTGTGAAGAACATCTTTTTATCTTAGTTCCAAACTTCTATTTAGGGTCAAACTATAGAAGCACTGACAAACAAGGTGGAGCTGGTTAAGATAGAACTGTAAGGTCATTTGCACCACAATCAGTCATATTAATTAAATTTTAATAGATGTGAGAGGTCAAGTCTTGCCTTGGCTGATAGCCAGGTAGCTTTAGCCCATTTTATTTTTAACATGATCATGTTGCCATGACACATTACACAGACAACAGGAAATACTTTAATACTGATAACGCAGGGTCTGGATAATAAGATCATATACGTAGTTTAGTCAGTAAGTAGTCATTTGGTTGTATCCAGGCTGGCAGTGTCATGAACTTCCTTATGATGTGCTGCCTTTGTTTATATGGACAGAAGAAACATAAATTCCCAGCATTTTTTCTCACAAAACTTCCATGCACAAATTTGTACTAAATTCCCTTTCTGACTATTTTATTTTGTTTGTTTTTTAGGTAAAAGAGCCAAAAGTAGTTAGATGTACAGTATAGCAGAGATGTGATAAAAATGGGATGAAATAATTTTTTCTGGTATTCTACAATATAGTACACCAAATCACTGTTTTATTAGTCATGTGTAAATACACCTTAATCATTCAGTAAATGTGTAATATACATTTCTATATTTCTATATAAAGCTATAGAGCTCTAGAAGTATGCAGGGTTTTTAAAAAAATCATTGGGATCCTATTGTAGAAAAACAGATGAGATAAGAAGACTGCATCTATATACTGTAACTGAATCCATTAGTAGGAACAATCAACTTTTGGTAGGTGAGTGCTGCATTCAAGCTGACAGTCAGAGTTGGTTACACATGTCAATAGATATCCATTTTGGAGAATCAGATTTTATTTTGTTTTTAAACTGAAATATGCCTGCATTAGTACTTCTACTATGCTTTTCAAGAATTTCCCTTTTCAAAATCAAAAAGTAGCTGAAAGGGACCTAGTATTGGTCCTGGGATCATACTCTATCAAACCCTGATATAATGGGTAATTTGGCACCTTCCAGGTGTTAGATTACAATTCCCATCTTTGCTGTTGGTCATGTTGTCAAGAGATTATGAAAGATGGAGATGCTGAACATCAGAAAAAGCACACATCAAGTCCACATTGCTATTAAGTCAGACATCTTTTTCATTCAGGAAGTTTAAGAATTAACTTTTATAATCATTATAACAAACAGTAAATATTATTTTGCAGAATGGAATAATCACTGACAGCTAGAAAGAAGTTAATATAGTATTTATTCATAAAGAGGGAGAAGATTTTAACAAGACTTTAACAAGAAACTAACAAGTTCTGTGGTGGGGCAGTGGTTACAATGCAGTATTGCTGGCTAATTCTGCCAACTGCCAGGAGTTCGTTCCTGACCAGCTCAAGGTTGACTCAGCCTTCCATCCTTCCAAGGTCGGTAAAATGAGGACTCAGATTATTGAGGGCAATATGCTGACTCTGTAAACTGCTTAGAAAGGGCTGTAAAGCACTGTGAAGCAGTATATAATCTAAGTGCTATTGCTATTGCTATTGACCAATATCTTTATTGATTAATGGCTACAGATTGTTTACCATGTTTGTGGCTGGAAGGCTGAAAATAATTTTACAGAAATTTATTCATGAAAATCAATGTGGGTAATTCAGAGATAATGTTAGAAATGTTTAGATATTCTTGAGCATTTGGGGCAACACAATGAAAAACAAACTGCACAGATCTTCTTAGGTGCAGAGAAGGCCTTTAACAATTTGAACAATCTTCTTGTTTAGATTTCTGGAACAAAAACCTTGGAGATAATTTAATTAAATAGGTAAGATTGATTGATACTTCAAAAAAAGCACAAATGATTATTAATGGAAAAGTAACAAAACCTTGTGAGATTCAAAAACGGACAAGAATGCCTGCTGTCTCCACTCTTTTTCATTCTACTTCTTGAAGCATTGACATAAGACAAGATGCAAGAATTGTGGGAGTAAAAAGTGTTAATCAAATTGCTGATGAAGAATTTAGCAGCAAAGGAAAAGCTTTCTTGAATAAAAGTCTTTGGAATGAATTGTGGATGGCATTTTATAATGCAACAGAGAAAAAGATTGATGACTGTGAATTTATAAGTCGGAAAAAGAGAAGAAGAAAACAGAAAAACTGAGGCAGTTGTGCAGAGTCTGATTGTTTCAAGGAATAGATAATAATTTCTTTGGAAACAATTCCATTGTTTAAGCAAATGCACAATTCCGTATGATAGGATAGAGTTAAAATTTGCAACCCAGAGATCAAAATAGGCAGAGAGAAAGAGAGATGCAGTTAGTCCATTAACAGAGCATCTGTACTCAGCCTCTGTGCGAGTGGGATGTGATCAGCATTGTGAAACTTAATAAACAACATTCATAATGTTGTTAATGTATAAATGGCATCAGAATTTTGCAGCTAAGAAATTTCCTTCTTAATTGAAATCAATAGGACAATTTATCTTTTTTCATATCTGGAAGACTGCAAATTAAGACAAAAATGAGGGATAGATATTGACAGACATAAATGGATGACTTCTTGGGAAATCTACTATTTGGTTCCAAAACTTTTACTTATTCTGAAATGCTTATTTATTCTGAAATGCTTTCTTTAGAATAGGATTTCTGTGCCTTTTCCATATTAGCGCTATTTTCAGTGTTATGAAATAAAGAAAGCTTTTAATAGAAAATAAAGACTATAATAAACATTATAAGGTAATTACATTACTAAAAATATTTGTTGACGGCTCAAATTTTTGATGAGCTTTTCAAATAGCTTTGCCCCTTGATATAGCACTGAGTTTTTTAAAACATGTGCATGAAGTTAATAACTGGAGTTTAGCTAGTTGCAAGGGACCGAGAAGAACACACTGCATAGTTGAAATAAGAAGCAGTTGTCATTTTTTTTTATATCATTTCAAACAAGACTTAATAGTTATTGATGAACACATTTTCAGGCTAGAATTCTGTTTTCTCAAACTGGTGCCAGGCTCATGTTCTCCAAATGTTGGGTGACCATTTCTGACTCTTCAGTCTGAAAAGATTAGCCTAAAGCAGGGGTTTACAACCTTAGCAATTTTAAGACCTGTGGACTTCACCTCCCAGAATTCCCCTAGTCAGCATTCAGCACTTTAGCTCTGTTGGTGCAGATGGCGCGGATTATGGGCAGAGTCCATCTGCCTTGTGTTGCTGTCAGATTTCTCTCTAAAGCAGACTGTCCACCCTTGGCAACATGAAGACTTGTGGACTTCAACTCCCAGAATTCTCCAGCCAGTATGTTGAAGACCACAAGTCTTAAAGATGCTATGGTTGGATACTCTTGGTCTAAAGCATCTGGAAGGCATTAAGCTGGAGAATGCCAATACAGCAATTTACTTGGGAGTGAGTCCCATTTAATGCATTTGGAGGAGTGTATACTCGATGCTCTTAGACAATTCCTTGGATTATACAAAGACTATCTGATCTGGTCAGAGGATTCCAGAACTGACTCTGGCATCATTTGATATGAAGTTGCCTGCCACTAGATTCCTTTATAAAGGGATGAAGTACCAAGAATTAGGTTGGGTTAAGGGAAGGAGTGTTTATAAGGAAAAATGGGATCCTGCCTGAATATAAACAGAGTTGTGAGTGGAAAGTTAAGTGATTAAATCTCTAGTCTTTTCCCCCAAAATAAATCCATTGCTCAGGTAGATTAACTAGTGAATGCAGTTCCAGAAAAAAAGTAGTTTCATTAACACTCAGAATGAAAGGTTGGTAGCAATAAGATCAAGGTTCATTGTGGACCAAATGAAGGAACCGAGCGTTGCATGGTTCTCCTGGATCAGGATTCCCTGCACAGCTATGGCTGTGCTTCAGCCATATCCCTCTCAAATGGCTGCTTGCAGCCATTGACCAATTCCCCTCCAGACATGCCTGGAACTGGTTCATCTTCCTCTGAGTTGACATCTGGAGAGGTATATGGGGAAGTGTCCGAGTGAGTCATCACAGCCGGTCTGCTTCCAGGTGCAGTTCAAGGTGTTGGTGATCTTGCCCCCTGATGTGAGGTTGGCCCCGACCCTCCTATCCTTTTGTAAGGACCTCTGCCAATTGACTTGGAGCCCCAATGGGGAAATAGCATAGAGGAAGTGGTTGGTTGAGTAACAACAGATTCCACCTCCCCCTACTCCATCCCCACCCTCACGACGTGTCCTTAGATTTTAATGTTTCATTTTAATTTACTTACATTTTAATGTATATGTATAGACATATTTTTATGATTGTAAGCCGCCCAGGGTTACCCTATGGTAAGGTGGGCAGCCAATAAATTTTATTAAAAAATCAAAAAATCTGTGCAGCCTCAAATTCTCCTCAAGTGCCAGTCCTCCATGTGGAATAAAAGAGCTACTATAATTGCTAATATGGTGTAATGGTTAACATGATGAACTAAGAGTGGGATGACCAAAATTGAAATCCACCTTCAACTATGGAAACTCACTTTGGACCAGTGGTTCTGTCTCAGCTCAATTTCTCAACTTTGTTGTCAAGGAAGGAGAGGAAACACTATATTTTCTGCCTTGAACTCCTGATTGAAAGGATGGATATGAATCCAATAAATAAGTTTGTTCTCGGAGCACATTCTTACTGTCTTAGCTCAGTGGCTGGATATAAAGACAATAAATATCACATTTTCCTCTTTTTTTGAACCAGTGAGCTCATTAGCCATAGTAAATAGGGAAGAGAAATGTTGTGGTTAGATATTTCTGGAGTCTGTCACTGAAAGAATGTGGATCCAACTATGTAGCATACATAGCATACACAGCTCCTTTCTGATACTCAATGTGCCCCAGAAACTTAATTCAAAAGTTGAACTAGAAACTTTTGGCTTTAGGCCATAGTGAAAACATCCAAATCAAAGGATTCATTTAATATCTATGAGGCCAAGGGCATAAATTCAGCTCATAAGAGCATGAAGGTGATCTTGGGAGCTTCTGTCAATACAGCAGCATTTCCTGAAATGCCAACTGAATAATTCAAAAGTTTCCAAACAAGGCAAGTTATGCAATATTAAGGACATCCCAGCTACAGACTTTTTGATTCATTCTGCCCTGAATTATAGCAATTTTTCAAAAACTAAACCAGTCTACGAAACAGATGGGAACAAGGAGGAAGATAAACTGATTTTGCTTTCTTTTTGAGAGGTCAGTGATAAGCACATTTTTCAACTCATGCATGCATATGAACACACAGATGTATACATACACAGCAGTGGCCTCAGCATGTTCTTGTGGTTGCTGTCAAAAGGTATGTTTCATTATGAGTCAGAAGCAATATAGGAAAATAACTTCTGGCTGAATATTTGATATAGGGGAGGGGTGGGAGAATTCCCCTTTCTTAAAATTTCTAGTAGTGATAGTTTTTGAGATAAAACACCAGGCTTACAGCACTGGTAGCCTGCATTTTGTTCACTGCTCTTGCTGTATAATACAATAATCTGCCAGGAAACAAGAAGACAAGGGGGAAGTACTATTTTTGTTAGGAAAAAGCTCTAGATCAAGCATCCAGATGTGGCTAAATGTCAGGTCCCAGGAGCCTAAGCAAAGAAGACCAATGGAGAGGGTTAATGAGGGTTGAATCCCTTAACATCTGGAGAGCTGCCCTTTTCTCAATAGAGTGAAATATGATTGCAGGCTCTTAAAAAGANCAACCTAGAACTAAGGAGAAACTTCCTGACAGTTAGAACAATTAACCAGTGGAACAACCTGCCTCCAGAAGCGGTGAATGCGCCAACACTGGAAGTTTTTAAGAAGAAACTGGACAGCCATTTGTCCGAAATGGTATAGGGTTTCCTGCCTGAGCAGGAGGTTGGACTAGATGACCTCCGAGGTACCTTCCAACTTTATCATTATTATTATTATTAAAAAGCTGTTGTCCAGGCATCTCAGACCAGAGAGCATTGTCTTAAGCCAGTTTAGAGTCAATCCAACAAAAGCAAAGGAGAGGAGCAGTTTAAGGTATGGATATGCCCCATGGCCCAAGCAAACTTTAGATACCTACTGTAAATAAATTAAGGTATTATTATTTAATTGAAAGAGTCTCAGTTTTAAAGCAGGTTTCATTAAAGAGGGATGTTGGTTTAGGTCTAGGTTATATCCTAAACCTTGGGCAGACCACATTGCCCAAAGTTATATTACCCTTTTTCTCTTTCGATCCAAGATACAAAATTCATCATAGCCAAGTCACTCAATAGAATTAACAAATCTATCACAATCTACATTTCATAGAATCAGATTGATGGCCATCAAGTAGCAGTTTTTGCTGGCAGATTTTAAATGTAATTTACTTTGTCCAGTCTTGGGGTGGAAAACATTGCTTGCTTGTTTGATTTACTTGCTTATAGAATTTCTAGACCACTTCAGCCTTAAGAGTCTCTTAAGCATTTTACAAAAGAGCAATCGTGACCTAGCCACTAGTAATAAGATGCAGTAAAATAATTGACATTCCTTTATACTAAAAACACATCTGCCACTGCCAATTACACAACTAAGTTCCAAAGGACTTCTGGAACAGCTACGTTTTTAACAACTTCTAGAAGGCCAAAATAACTCTGTTGCTTTGGTGGGAGCAAGCTGTTCCATAGTCAGAGAGTTCCTAGAGAGAATACCCACTTTAACCCCCTTTCCGTCTCATCTTTGATTGGAGGTCTTCAGCAGGCATTCATTCTCCTTTTGCTCAGATTGGGCAAGTAGGCTCTATCTACAATAGGCATTCTCAAAGATACAGATTCGTTTCTCTAGAAATTCATAAGACACTTAATTCTTTGGAATAGGCATAGTTCTTTGCAGTTCTGTCCACTTTTAGCTTCGGAAAAGATTTTTATATCAGTTATAAACTGCCAATCTAGCAAAGCTGAGGTTGCAATTAGAATCAATGGCTATCATCGCTCACCAATAATACTACAATGGGGAAGCAGACAATACTCATATTCTCCATTTCTTTTTTGCAAAAGCAATTGAACAGCTTGCTGAATTTATGGCTGATACTTCAAAGGGAGTTTTCATCAACAATATTGAATAAAAAATAATCTTATTTGCTGATAATGCTGGATTTTTTTTTTAATCTTATAAAAGCTGCAACATTTTGCTTGCTCAGCTTTCTTTCTTTTCCAAAAAGCTCCTGGATTAAGGGTCAACTGCAACAAATCTGATTTAGGGTAAATCTGCACAGCAGCCTAAGCTCCTTCTCCCCCTTGTTGTTTCCAGGTATTCCTGAAGTTGACTTTCAAAATTTCAGATTCCCAGGAAGCTGGGCTGGTGCTCACTCTGAAGTTTGGCCACTGCAAAGCCTGACTAGTTGTTCCCCTCTTCCTCTTCTTATTTATTTATGCAAGAGGCCAAGCTTACCTGGCACAAATCTCAGAGTGCCTCCCCTTTCATTTTAAAGTCAGAGCTTCCTACTAGTCTCTGTGCCTTTATTTATTGATTGATTTTTATCCCACCTTTTTATTTCCCCACAACAACAACCCTGTAAAGTAGGTGGGCCGAGAGAAAGTGACTGGCCCAAAATAAACCAGATGGCTTTCATGCCTAAGACTGGGGATGCTACAAAGGTTGTAACTGTGAAAAATGGTAATAAATCACTTTTTTCAGTGCTGTTTGAATGGTCACTAAATGGAACTGTTGTAAATCAAGGATTACTTGTACTACAGACCATCCACTTTAAACAGGTTGGAACGGAAAAGGGTGGTTTTGAAGTAGAGCTTCAAAAGATGGGCAGGGGCTTTGCAATGGGTTGGAAATGGGTGAGGATGATGTCACACATCCCTGTACTCAAAAACCGGTGGGTGGGCCCATGAAACAAACAAGTTCAGTTTCTCCAGCTTAACTCTAACATTTTATTTCTTAAAATATTTGTCTATATGCCATGCAAAAGTTATTAACCAATCTGTAACAAGAAATTACAAAATATCAGTGGCTAAATTTAAATGGGATCATCAATCATGGTAAACATTACATTTATCCCTTTAGGCCATGCAGCCTCTATAAAAATGCAAATATTGCTGTTCTTGTTTCTTCTTCTTTTGTTTCGAGCAATGCCCGTCACAAAAGAAATGGAAACAATAGCAGCTGCATAATGCATATTTTTTTTCAGGGAAGGGGGAGAAAGGAATTTAAATGTCTGAAGTCAATTTAAATTTCGGCAGAATAAAACATTTTACCAAGACCTAATCTCAGTACATACCTGCTGCTTCTCTCTTGTAGATTCTCTAAAATAAAAATATATCAGTTTTGGTTTCAAGACCTCCCCAGAACATATCAAACTGTTATGGATTCCTATTTTAAGTTTCCTCCAGATCTTTTATAATTATCCACAAAGGACTTTTTATACAACTGGCCTTAAGGATGTTTCCTTCATTGGAGTTAATACCATAAAAAGGAAATTTTTTTAGACATCTTCATTTCCCTCATTGCAGTTCCTTGAGCCCTTTCATGCCTATTGGTTTGTTGTTTATATCCTGCCTTTATTTCTTTTACAAATAAGCCAGCAAACATTTCTAATGCTCCTTACTCCTTCTATTTCCCCCACAACAACTACCTGCAAGGTGAGTTGGGCTAAGAGAGAGAGTGACTGGTCCAAAGTCACCCAACTGTTTCCTTCATTGCTTGACTCTATCATACACAGTTTGTCTAGTTCCCCCCCCAAAAGTCAACTTCAAACTCTATCTATCTATCTATCTATCTATCTATCTATCTATCTATCTATCTATCTATCTATCTATCTATCTATCTATCTATCTATCTATCTATCTATCTATCTATCTATCCATATCCATCCATCCATCCATCCATCTATCTATCTAGCTATCTATCTAGCTATCTAGCTATCTAGCTATCTATCTAGCTATCATCTATCACATTTCTGAACCTCCCATCTCCCTCAAACTCAGCCTGAGGAACATTTTTTTTAAAAACCCTGCCATATAATGATTCAACTTATTTACCTAAATGATTTATTTTTCTGTTATACACTTAATTAAATAATGCTACATTTGCAGAACAGTAGGCTCTAAGGTGGAACAGATTTAGACATGACAGAACAGTAGGCTCTAAGGTGGAACAGATTTAGACATGACACTTTCTGCTCCCTAATAGACATATTAGTGGGATTGGCTGCTATCAGAAGTCTTTTTGTTCTTTTCTTTCTTTCTTTCTTTCTTTCTTTCTTTCTTTCTTTCTTTCTTTCTTTCTTTCTTTCTTTCTTTCTTTCTTTCTTTCGACTTTTTTTTTTAAAGCTGCCTTAGAAGTTTATTACCATTGGCTTAAATAGTGACTTCGCATTAACCCCTAGTAGGTTGAAGAGGCTGGGGAGGAATTTTCACTCAAAGGTGGCTCACAAACCCAACAGTGTCTGTATTTCAAAAAACAGCTCTCCACTTTTTGTCCAATACCCCGATACTGCCTCTTATGTCTTGTCTAGCATTAATTTTTCCTGAAGTTCACAAGAACAGACATGCTGCTTTGATGCATAAAACAGAAGTAGAGAACACAGTTTGAAAAGACACTTCTGAACCTGTATTGCAAGGGTCTTCAAACTTGGCAACTTTAAGACTTGTGGACTTCAACTCCCAGAATTCCTCAGCCAGCCCTGGCTGGCTGAGGAATTCTGGGAGTTGAAGTCCACAAGTTTTAAAGTTGCCAAGTTTGAAGACTTCTGCTGTATTGTCTAAATGGCTCGTGTAAGGAATAATGAATGTTCCATTGAAAAAATGCCAGCTGGGTGACTTTGGACCAGTCACTCTCTCTCTCAGCCCAACTCACCTCGCAAGTAGTTGCTGTGGGGGAAATAGAAGGAGGAAGGAGCATTAGAAATGTTTGCTGGCTTATTTGTAAAAGAAATAAAGGCAGGATATAAACAAACAAACCAATAGGCATGAAAAGGCTCAAGGAACTGCAATGAGGGAAATGAAGATGTCTAAAAGAATTTCCTTTTTATGGTATTAACTCCAAACTAAACATGTTCTCTTCATTCCCCAAAGATCCAGGTATTCTTTTGAAGAGAGCCATTCTAGGATTAAACAGAAGAGAGATAAAAGGGTCCCCATTTTTTGTATATGGGTTTTCCAGCGGATGGTTAAATAGCTATTAAGTAATTTATGATGAGCCTTGATTGCCTGAAACTAATTGTTGTGCTTTGGAATGCTATTCATACCTATGTTTTGTTATATAAGTGCTTCCAAAAGCCAGGATGGTATAATGTGTAAAAATATGCATACGTACATGTATACACATATATTTGATGATTGCCCTAAGCACTAAGCCGGGGATCTGCAGTTCTGTTTTCAAATACTTTTGCGAGGTTTTAAAAGAATGCTTTAGGCATTCTTCCAGCAGGAGAGGGATATTTTAGCATTTTCACAGAAAGTGAAAAATCCAAGGAAGATACTGCTTTACACAACTCCTCCTTGGCATTTCTTGCTGCATTGCTTTTCATTTTATTTAATTGTTTGAATACGGATATCTGCAGCTTCAAAGTGCAAAATTTTCTTGAATTGAAAAAAGGGAGGACACAACAATACATTTCCCTTTTTTTTCACTGAAAAAGTAAAAAGGAAAGGTTTCCTCTACCAGTCATGTCCAACTCCAGGGGGTGGTGCTCATTTCCAATTCACAGCCGAAAAGTCAGTGTGGATGTCTGAAGACACTTCCGTGGTCATGTGGCTGACCTATGACTATATGCCGAAGGCACATGGAACACTGTTAGTTTCCCATCAAGGTAGTGCTTATTTATCCACTGGCATTTGCATGCTTTTAAATGGCTAGATTGGCAGGGGATGGAGCAAGTAACAGGAGCTCATGCCATCATGACATACTTAGCTCTCAAACTGCTGACCTTCCGGCTGACAAGCCCAGCGTCTTAGCCAGTTCATTTAAATATCAGAATATTTCCTCTTTTTTTCTGCACAAAGCTAAAATAAATGAGAAGCCCTTTCACTGGAAAAATGTGCCTTAAAATGTCTTGTACTTTGTTGCACAACAACCCAAGGAGATATAATCATATTAATGATTATATTAATGATCCAAATATTTATAACCAATTTTATTATAGTTGAGCATTAGGTTTATGCTGTGCTAATAAAAGTTTTAATGAAAACATCATGAACAATAAAAAGTGGTATGATCCATTCCAATGTTAGAATTTCATGTACTAAAAGTGAGACCTTAACACATGCTTCATTTGTCCCAAAAATGCTTTTTCAAAAGGCAACTGGACTTCGTTTTTTCCCTTAAAAACGAGCTTCATTTCTCATTAAGCCCAATGAAAAATTGATCTGTTTAATTTAAATGCAAGGTTATACCAAAAGAAACAAATGCTGTAGTGAATATCAGTGTTTGATGTTATCCAGCAATGCTCTCTGAAAACCTGATTGAAGACAGAATAAAGGTTGCACGGCTGATAAAAATAACACTACTACTGCAGGCTCTGAATAAAAGATGGAACTGTTATTAACAAGGAAGTGTCCAAGTTCACATTAGGGAATCTTGTATAACATATTTTTGCTCAGAAATAGTAAATGCTCCTCAGCTGTATGGTGTGCCTTCTCCTGGGAAAGCAACGAATTGAAGTTGCATAAAATAAGATCTATTCTTCTTTTTTAAAGTGTGGCTTCATTGTGGGACAGAAATGCTCATAATAAGATTAACAATCATTTGTTTTTTTGTTTTCAGAGCTGAAGAAGCTTCTTGGATGAGAAGTGAAACATCTTCAGAGAAAAACAAAAAAGTCCAGTTGCCTCATGAAAAAGCACCTTTGAGATATTTGTTTTTTTTCTTTCTGGCTTAAGCATTTACATTCTATCTATCTATCTATCTATCTATCTATCTATCTATCTATCTATCTATCTATCTACCTACCTACCTACCTACCTACCTACCTATCTATCATCTATCCATCTATATCTATTTCTTTCCATCTCTATCATCTATTTCCATCCATCCATCCACCCATCCAGTCAGCCAGCCATCCATGCCATGGGAAGATTCATACAAAAAGCCTGTGAAGAAATAAGATATGAAATACTTCCATAAAGTGCAAAGCAGCCAACTTTCCTGCTCTTCTAAAGATAACCTGGCTAGTGAATGGGTTTTCATGTATATGTTCTCTCATGAGAAAGAATACATGAGGACCCCAGGTCTATGAACTGGTCCTGGAAGTAGGACTATCATATCTAAGCTGCATAAACTGTTTGACCACTAGAATGCAACATAAATAATAATAAAAAACCCATTGTCTTCATCTAGTGGCCATCTTAATTCTTGCACCCAACTTTTGTTAATCCTACATGTAACAGGAGATATAATTTAAACAGCATGGGACAAAGTATCTTGGATTTGAAGAGCTTGGCTTTTTACCCAAGTCAATTATTGAGAGTTGTCATCAAAGGCAGCACTGCATAGAGCACACTGTAGTAATTAAAACTGGTAGTTATAAAAGCTGGAATCAATTTTATAAGAGGAGGAAAGCTTTTTTCATTCATTAAACTTGAGAAATACTTCACCTACTCCTCCCTCTGTGGGGTTCAGCCTCATCTGAACTGAACAAGTAACAATATCTTGGAATATTTCTGAAAATGCACCTAACATTGCTCCATTCTGTTTCTAGGGCACAGTGCCCTATTTCTCCTGAAAGCTTTGTCTTCCAAAGTAACCATAAAGAACAGTGTACACATATAAAAACAAATATATTCAAAACAGGCAATCTACTCCTCAAAAGCCACACAATTGAAGCCACAGAAGGTGCTTCCCAGCAGAATCTATAATTAGCAAGTTTGAAGACAGCCTAATCATTTGCAGCATCTGTCATTTGCACTTTTCAGTCCCTTCACCTCCAGAATTCTGTTTTTTCTTCCAGCAGTCAGCACTGATTAATCTCAAAAGTAACTTTCTGTTGTTGAGACAAAAGTTAATATTCAAGGACAGACAGTCTAGAAATGCAAAGAAAAATGAACGTGGTGAGCTGGGCTGGTTACAAATACTAGAAGAGAGATGGAAAACATGAGTCACCAAAGCTGCAAGTAGCTTCAACCCTTTTTTTGTATTACCATCAAACACTTTTCCAGCCACAATGGTTGAAAACTAGTGGGATGACCTCCCAGCATTGTGAGCCAAATAATAATAATAATAAAACTCTAAAATACACAAAAAATGTAGTGTTAGAACTGTGTATGTTGAGGGAGAGAGCATGATGCTACTCACTCTCCATTATCCATTACTATCAGTCAATCCACTTCAATCCTCAAAATTCTTACAAATGTTATGTGTAGTTGACGGCTATCAGAGGGTTGCCCACCTCTTTGCTATGCATGCCATACCTTCATGCTGGGGCCTGACCCATAAAAGATGGAATTCCTGCATGGGAATTATTTCCAGGTTGGAAATATGGTTAGAAGGAGGGGAAATAAAAGTGCTGTGTTTGTTGAGCTTCTCTAAGGAACCCATTAAGCTAAGTGTTCTTTTAGGCCAGGGGTCTTCAAACTTGGCCCCTTGATGACTTGTGGACTTCAACTCCCAGAATTCCTCAGCCAGCATGCCTGGCTGAGGAGTTCTGGGAGTTGAAGTCCACAAGTCATCAAAGGGCCAAGTTTGAAGACCCCTATTTTAGGCATAGGCTCTCTGAATATCTTAGGAAGGTGAGAGATAGTGCCACGCTTCAGTATTAGTTCTCATGCTTCAGAGCAAGGCATGAAATGTTGCAAACAGATGGCATGGGATATTTTATTTATTTATTTGATTCTTGTCCTGCCTTTATTGCTTTCCAAGTAACTCAAGCTGGCAAACATAACAAATATTCTTCCCTCTTCCTATTTTTCCCACAACGATCCTGTGAAGTAGGTGGGGCTGAGAGAAAGTGATTGGCCCAAAGTCATCCAGCTAGTTTTTCATGTCTAAGGCGGAACTAGAACTCACTCTCCTGGTTTTTAGGCCAGCAACCTTAACCACTACAACAAACTGGCTCACTATCATTATTAGTTTATATAAACTAATTACATAAACATTATTAGTTTCCTTGGAGAATCACACTAGGGCTTTTTGCCTGCAGCTAGCAAACTAGATGGTATATTAATAGGAATATAGCTTGTCAACCTCCCCCAATTAATTAATATATTACCACTAATTAAATCATATTTTTTACTGCAAAGTACATTTTAAAGCAACAATATTGTGATTATCACTTTTAGTGATCAATATAGATCAGTCTATAGCAGGCATGTCAAACTGCCGGCCCACGGGCTGGATGCATCATGCCAAAACCGTGCCCACCCCATTGCTGGCAATGGGGAAAAAGTCGTGATACGTCGCACGACGTCACGTGACATCACGAGTTTGACATGCCTGGTCTATAGCTATAAGAATCATTATCTTTCTGCAAAGCCACCCATTTATTAATGTATAGTTTTGCTTACATACCATTTATGATTAGCTAGATGTCTGCATCACTGGGAAATTAACTCATGAAAAGAGGGCAGAATTGCCCACTACTGGTCATTTTTCTCTGTCTTCCAAGTTCAAGAACACTTAGTTTTCATTGTCTACTTTATTCCTCCAGGTTTTCTTTCCTTTCGGCTATTTAAACCATTTACCTTAATTGCATTAAATTCCAGGTGGGGGCTTGAAAAAGCTGCTGTTCTCTGGAATAACTATAACAATTGCTGGCATAATATTGCATCAAGTCCCTTATATTTTGGAATGCACAAGGAAGGCTGAATGGGCAATCTTGGGAGATTGGATTTTGTATCTGCGCTGGTGAATAATCTTGTAGTAATAAAGAGCCATACTTTACATGGGGTGGAGGCGAAAGAAAAATGCCACAATGGGAAAGATGGTGATACAAAATAAATGCTGTCAAAAATGTAGATAGGAATGGAATTTTCTATTCAGAGGTGTCCATAAAAGGCAAAATGGTGGCTACAAGGATGCAGCTGAGGCTTTGCCTGTTTTCTATGTGTGTTCCACTATCATGGCTGCCATCTTGATTATTTTTATGATGTCCTGAAGATACTGGTGATTTCCCTTTGTCTGGAAGATTTGGGATTTCGTTGCTGTATATCCATGCTTGCACTCAAACGTCTGGGACTCCCATCGCTAAACAATGGGAAACCACAAGGCCAATTTTTGATGATCAACCCAGCCAAATTCAGCTGTGCAGTTAGAGACAGTTCAGGGATCCACCAAAATAAAGATGTTGGGGACTCTTCTACCATAGCATAGACCATTCCCTCCTGCTTTAAAAATGCTTTATCTGCCAACCCACAGCCCTTAAAACAATGCCTCTTTTTTATTTGACTCTGTTGCATTGCATCCTTTTGCTCTTCCTGCTGGCACACTGGCATTGCTTTTTACATTGGCCTTATGTGAAGCCATTTGAAGCTATGAAAGGAGATGTTCTAATCTAAGCCAATCCAGAGGAGGAACTGAGCTGCGGCTTGAGTACTGAAGTTGATTTTTTTTTAACCTCCTTTCTCCATGTTCCGCACCATGGCTGTTATGTTCTGTATCCAATAGGCAAGAACAAACAGCAGAGTTCTCTGTTTTGGTGAACTCTTCATCCCTGATCTTGAAGAAACAAATGATTCACTTCGGACAGTAATGGGGCAATCATCTCAATAGGATGATATTGGTGCTAAGTAATATCTTCCCTTCCAACTGTGGATTGTGTGTGGATTGTTTTTTTTATTTTTTATTTTGCACATTTTGTTCTTTGTAGCACCATGGATGTTTCATGACCAAAGTAGGAATGTAGAAGGAATTTTTTGGAACAGTACATTTTCCTGTTATAGAAAAACCTTCAGAATGTCAACATAATTTCTCATTCCACTGCATGGTGGTGTAGTGGTTAGAATGCAGTACTGCAGGCTAACTCACTGCTCACTGCCAGGAGTTTGATCCTGACCGATTGGCTCATGGTTGACTCAGCCTTCCATCCTTCCAAGGTTGGTAAAATTGGACCCAGATTGTTGGGTGCAATAGGATGACTCTGTAAACCACTTAGAGAGGGCTGTAAAGCACCGTGAAGCAGTATATAAGTCTAAGTGCTGTTGCTATTGCTATCATTCACAGTCGGCATCTAATGGGATTTCTCTGTAGAGAAAAAAAGCTGTGTCCAGGTGTGATGAGGTTCAGCAACAGTACAGTAAGAAGGAACAGCTTCCCTCCTCAGCTTTTCCAAACCTCTCTCTCTCTCTCTCTCTCTCTCTCTCGCAGTTATGTTATAGAGAAGAAGGGGAAGAGACAATTTTCACAAAGTGAAATTCTCCAAAACAGTCAATAGCACAGAATGCTTTTTGCCTCATTCTCATTGAGCATCTGCATATATTAGAAAGTGCACGTGCTATTTGTTCATTGATGTGGCAAGAAGTGATTGGAGAACTTGGACTTATTTTGCTTCTTCCATATCCTGGTATTCAGGGGCATCCACCAGTGAAGGGGATCAAGGTGGCAGCTGCTGCAGTGCAATCAAACCTGCAATTTTGACTTTTCTGAATTCCCCACTCCAGGAGGGGTTCCTCTTATAGATGTGGGTTATAGTACATAAAACTCCTTTTTACAATCATGTAATCCCTTAATTTTGGGTAGAGTTGGGGCAAATGGATGGACTGGTCAGATGCCACGGAGTTCACAGCAGATATTTTGTCTTTGTGCCCTGAGAGAGAAACATCTGCCGCTATCTAGGACTGAACTTTCAACCTTCTGAGTGGGAGGTGAGCATCTTTACCACTAGGCCACCATGCCACTCAATGTGGGCTATAGTGAATAACACTCACAAATGTTGCAAAAATAACACCGAGTACTTATTATACAAGTACAGTAGACTATGTGATAACTTTCTTTTTCTAAGTGGAGATGAGAAAAGAATAAAACTCAGAATGATCTCGGGGAGATGAACAGATTCATAGAAAACTTGGCTCAAGACTAATTACAGCTACCTTTTTAGAATGAACATGCCCTATTTCAAGAGGGTTTTCAGGCGATAGCAAAATTGGATTCTGCACAAAGGTAGTAGGTATCTATTGTGCAAAAAATGAAACTATTGTTTGCAGCAATGCTGCATCATACTGAACTATTGAAAACATGTTATTTGAAAAATAATTAGGTACACTAGCTATTCTGTTTTGACCAAAATGTTGTTGATTATCATAATTCAGCTCTACACTCTGAAAAGAGCATGTGCAGAATGTATATGCAGAATTGACAATGGCAAAAGTTTTAAATGAGAATTGGAATCAGGTTAGGTACAATGAATCTTGAGTTTTGCACTGATATCTATGCAGCAAAGATGTAAATCCATGACAACCAAACCAGACTACAGAACATTGCATGTATGTTTAATTTAACAAAACCCAACAGGTAGAATAGCTACAAGTGCATTTAAGTAAGAAAAAGATAGTTTGGGTATGAAACTCTTTCAAATAATCAAGAATTAATCCCATAGGATGTATATCCGCAGCACATATAAATTAAAAAATTAGTGGCATCAAGTGGGCTATAGGATATACAGACTTAATCCATCTGATTCTTTGCCTTAGGCTTGAACAGGATTATACTTGCTTTCTTACATAGATCTGACATCCTTTCTGCTAGGAAAAAGAGTATATAGAAAGAATTTGGACATGTGTATTTGATACCTATTTTTCAACTTATATATATTGATAGGAAATCTAAATGTGATTTATTTTCACTTTTTTATTTATTATTATGATCATTCTTAGGGTCTTTACAGACTTAGTTCTCATCTGAAGAACAGAGACTGTGCTGCATTCTTATTTCCTAACATGGCAAAATTTAGTTGGGGGTGGGGGACGGGGGTAATCTGAACATCCTTGTCTGCCCCTTTGTATTAACCTTGAGAAGCATTTAGCTTAAGAAAGCCGAAGAAAGCAACTTTCTGAATTGCAAGGCCTTCTATCCTGGGAAATAAAACAAAAAAAAAAACCCCAGTCATCCAAATATTCTTAATTCATAGCAGTCCTGGGCCCAAGCAACTTCAGCAGCCACTGATAAAACAGAATACTGAAGCTCAGCATGGCACCGATGGACATTGGTGAAAAGGCCAATTAAGATCAGAATCATTTGTCAGATCTGTTTATGAAGCACAGAACACAAACTCTTTGTCATCCAAACTGGGCACAACGGAGAAAAGCAGTAGCGCCTTCCCTCCCAAGCTTTAAAATGAAAAAGATTACCCAATCAAGTAGGTTTGGGTTTTCATAGCTGAAAGAAAAATATGACACATAAAGATGAAAACAGTCTTTGCAGACTTAATTAAAACTGCACCATTCCAAGCATTATTCTTCTAAAACATTGTTCTCCCTCCTTTGCAGGTTTGATTTATTTTCAGTCTCTTATCTTGCTGAAATGTCTTTTACTTATTTGTTTATTTCTTTACCTAATGCTGTAAATGAAAGCCAGAAGGGCTGCCCTTGATCTGGATATGTCCTCTGCATACAGAGGCTGCTTTGAAGCCAGCAAACCATTTATGGTGCTAGTATTCTAGCCATATGGATCTATTCACATGCTGTGCGTATGTGTCTTCTCTCCCTAGAGGCCCTGTTCCTCCCTTCCAATAATGAATTTAAAGGGACAATATCAGCTGATGGTCTCCTGTGAGAATGGGTTTCAGAATGATTCAGATAATTAGTCATGTATTAATGGCTTCAAGGCTTTGAATAAAGTTATATAGCAACTAGAAGAAAGTTTAGACCAAACTTCACATGCCATACAGATAGGCGGTAGCTTAAATTCTTTGAAGGTATGACTAAGCTGAGAATTCTGTCCAGGAATTTCAGTTAAAGTGGTTACAGCGGAAGTATGTGGGTAAATGTACATTCAGGCTATCTCAATGGGCAGAGACAGATGGTCATATTCACATGCTATCCTCCAATCCTTGAGAGGGAAGAAAAATATGTCAGCAAAAGTTGCCTTGTCCCAACAGTTGAGTGGTATTCTGGTTTCAGGAATGAGGATGATCAGTGGAGCTATCTTGATAGTTTTAAGACAGAACAAATTAAGGAAAGCAATTATAGGTAGTCCTCAACTTGTGACAGTTCATTTAGTGACCGTTCAAAGTTACAACGGCACTGAAAGAAGGGACATGACTATTTTTCACACAACCATTGCATCATTCTCATGGTCACATGATCAAAATACAGATGCTTGGCAACTGACTCATATTTATGACAGTTGCAGTGCCCCTTTTGCAACCTTCTGACAAGCAAAGTCAATGGGAAAACCAGATTTAACAGAGTTGTTTCTCATCCGATGCCATGTTGCTGGGTGGGAAGAACAATGACCATCATTGTCCTGTTGTGGGACAGAGTTGGACAAGGGTAAGTGAATACAGGTAGTCCTTGACTTACAACAGTTCATTTAGTGACCATTTGCAGTTACCACGACACTGAAAAAAGTGACATCGTTTTTCACACTTATGACTGTTGATTAAAATTCAGACACTTGGCAACCAACTCATATTTATGACAGTTGCAGTGTCCCAGGGTCATGGGATCACCTTTTACAGCCTTCTGACGAGCAAAGTCAATGGGGAAGCCAGATTCATTTAACAACCATGTTACTAACTTAACAACTGCAATAATTCACTTAACAACTGTGGCAAGAAAGGTCATAAAATGGATCAAAATTCACCTAATGAATGTCTCACTTAGCAACAAAAATTTTGGGCTCAAACCTCTGTACCTGAGATGGAAGGTATAGCCCATGGATCCTAAGTGATTCAAACACAGATAGCAGGTACAAAGATTCTTCAATCAGCAACCAAGGAGCTGGGTTATTGTGTGTATGTGGGGGGGTTGGTTTAGTACTCAAACAGCACTGCTTAATTCCAGGTTGCTTCTCTTTTGGATCAGTTTCCAACCATTCTTTCTTGTCCTGCCCTCTGGTGCTTTGGAGAATAGTTTGATGCCCTCTTCTTTGTGGCAGCCTCTCAAATACTGGAATACTGCTATTATGTCTCCCCTGTTTCTTCTTTTCTTTAGACTAGCCAAACCCAAATCCTGCAGCTGTTCTTCATATGTTTCAGGCCTTTGATCATCTTCATTGCTCTTCTCTGAACTTTTTCCAAAATCTCAACATCTGGATCCCAGTGAAGACATAGACTGACTACAGGAATTGGAGGGCAATGGAGGGCAGCATCAGATTAACTTTTCCACTTCACCTCAGCTTACTTCCCAATACTCGTGGGCTGGGAGGCACAGAGGAAGGAAAAAGAGGGAGGCAAGAGGGAGCCCTTAAAAAGAAGTCAGTTTCATTTTTGTCTAGTATTGTAAGGGAATGGGGATGTTTGTAATGAGTGGTGAGAGCCAGCAACATCTCAAAGTAGTCTTGAGAAAGGACAAAATGGTGCAGGAGTATGCAAAATAGCTCTGTCATCCCAAGTAACGAGAACAGTACAAAGTACCGCCATGGGAGATCATTTTCAGCAGCTGCAGAAAAACCTATAATGTATCTACTGATGAGAGAACCAGCAACACAGAATTTCTCAGTTTAACTCGACCATCCATGAAGCACAGACGGTCCTTCTCTCAAGAGAGTACTCAGCCTGTTTTGTAAACAAAAGTCTAGTGAAAGACAGTGCATCAGCATGGAAAAAAAAGATCTAGCACCTTTCTAAAACTGTTAGATCGCGCAGGCAGTAAGACACGAGTCGAGTGACAGTCAGCTCTTGGTTTATTGGCAAGGCATAAAGTAAATCCGGACTGGCTCTCTGGGCCAGGGGAGCCCTCTTTTATGGGATTCCCCTGGCTTGTAATCACACAATTCCATTGGCTGGCAAGACCCTGTTGCTAGTTAGCCAACCAGCAACGGG
>NW_015386563.1:1199217-1200491 GCF_001527695.2 Protobothrops mucrosquamatus | reverse complement strand
CTGTTGCTAGTTAGCCAACCAGCAACGGGCATGAAACTGTATGCAGATGGAGAAGGGCAATCACCCTTAATGGGCGATCAATGGTGAAGGGCAATCACCCTTAATGGGCGATCAATGGTGAAGGGCAATCACCCTTAATGGGTGATCAGGATATGCATAGGGGATTAAGGGGGGGGGAATACAAAGAACACAACAAAAACAACTTTACACACACACATACACACACACTCATAAGAGAGGTGGCCAGCATTTTGGAAACCACCATCCAGCATTCCACAGGTAGCGTATCTCTATATTTGTATGACTGCCTGGGTCAGGTAAGATTGGACCCAGGTCGCCAATTTTGTTTGTTTGTTAATTATGTTTACTAACTACTGTAATAATAACATTTTTAAAAAAAATAAAAGATCCACTATGTAATAAAACTCTTTTTTTAAAAAACCCACCCCATCCTCTCGGGGCAGGAACTTTTTATCTGAAACTACAAGTGAAGTCCAGCCCACCAAAAGAGAACAGAAGCAAATCCATGCAGGTTTACTTTATCTGTTGCCCCTATCTGCATTGGATAGGTTGCCACAGAATGTTTAGATCAGGAGTCTTCAAACTTGGCCCTTTTATGACTTGTGGACTTCAACTCCCAGAATTCCTCAGCCAGGCATGCCCCAGGTGTGCCCGGCTGAGGAATTCTGGGAATTGAAGTCCACAAGTCATAAAAGGGCCAAGTTTGAAGGCCCGTGGTTTAGATCTATAGAGGGGCCAGTGCAGTGGGGTGGGGGAGATGGACTGGTCTAATGCATAGCTGAACTTGTCTAACCCTTGTCACTGCCCCCTGATCAACAGAAGATGAGATAAGGGGCTTGATTGCAAACAGGAGATCTACCCATTTTGATCATGCCTATTTTGTTTTAGGAAGGTCTGAGAATGCATTTCAATCCTCGCTTTGTTTGGGAAATGAGATACACCACTAAGTCATGTCCAAGCTTTCACATAGTTTCTGCTGCTGTGACATTGTTTTGGTTATGATTTATAGCCCCTGCTCACTTAATATTTAGTATATTTACTTAAAACCTGAGATACCGGGACGCCTTGCGCACAGTCACTCATGCTCTCGTCACCTCGCGCCTGGACTACTGTAATGCTCTCTACATGGGGCTCCCTCTGAGGAGCACCCGGAGACTCCAACTGGTCCAGAATGCGGCCGCGCGGGCGGTGTTGGGAGGGACTCGTCGCTCCCATGTAACACCGCTGCTGCGCGAGCTGCACTGGTTACCAGT
>NW_015386563.1:1190743-1198813 GCF_001527695.2 Protobothrops mucrosquamatus | reverse complement strand
ATACTGTTTGGTTCTAATATGTAGGAGTATTTAGCATTAGACTATTTTGTTTCCAATGAAAATTCATGCAAGAATCATGAGTTGGTATGAAAAGATATTTATTTTTAAATTTAGCCAACCTCCACCCTTGAAACAGCTTCTAAATTAGGCACTAATTTGCTGTGGCATCAGCATGTTATATAAATAAATCTTTTTTTGACTACTGTGAACCAAAGTGCTATACCTATTATTGATTTTCATATAGGAAATGGGACATTCCTGAATGTTTGAAGTTGTATGCAGTCACTGAAAATTTGTGCTAGGTTAAATTGGATTTGAACAGTGGTGGGATTCAACCGGTTCACACCAATTCGGCAGAACCGGCAGCTAATTTTTTGTTGCCCAGGCCTAGAATGGACTTCCGGAAGCGGCATCCACACAGAGAACCGGCTGTTTACATATTTAAATCCCACCACTGGATTTGAATATCAAAACATTTGGCAGCACAAAGATTCAGTGGCTATATTACCATATCTGCAGCAGGTATATTTAGTAATGTTTGCTTCTAAGGAATATCAGTGGATCAGGGTGATTATTTTGATCAAGATCCCTTTCAGAGTTGTAGTAATCTTGCTACTGAAATACGTTCATTATATATGGTGTTCAAAACTTTTCAAGTCAAGGAACTTTTCTTGGTTTCTATTTGGCTTAGTAAATGTCATGGGAGCCGCCTACTGGTCATTTTGTAAAACTTCATAGAACAAACGAAATAGTCAGATGCTCCTTGAAACAGTCCCGACTGTTCTGTTGGTTTTATGTTTTATCTGTTTTTTATACATTTGGAGGTTTTTTTGGTTTTATGCACTACACAGAGTCCATTGCAGTTGGGTGGCTATAACAAATTGAAATAAATAAATCAATTTGGGATGATAATAAAAACTAATAAGGGTCTATTGTGGTTTTTTTTCTTTTTATCAAGAATCCCCTTTGTTTTTGTTTTATTTTTTTCCCCTGAATAAAAAACAAGGAAACTGAAACAAAAATCTGAAATCATGAAAACCAAGACAGAAAATTGACTTGCATTCTATAACTGTTGCTGTTTTTGTTTACCCTTAGTCTTAGTTTTTGTAGAGCTCCGGAGTTCAACAAAACATGGTGTGGAAAAACCCTAGTCAGAATCCACAATATCTGCTCGCCCTTTTCTTAATTTTGTCTTACTAGTTTTTTTTTATCCCAATTCATTCTCTTTTTATCTCCTGCCTAATTTTTGCTCTTTCTCTGTGTATAGTACATAAGACTTTTACTATATTAACAGTTCTTATTCCACTTCAATTGCATAGAAATATATTTGAAATATTGCAGAATTTTGAAATGTTCTCTCACACTCTTCCCCTTTGAAGAAATACACCATAACTGTTCACTTTCTTTTACCAAAGGCAGCTATGTGGTTGATCCCTGCTCTGGAATAAGAATTTAAATCTTTCTTCCCAACTTTTTTTTGAACAAAAAAGCCAGTGAAGTTTTTTTTTGTCCCCAATAACAAAGTTACTATATTTTGCATGGTCCAAGAATCTGTCCACTCTTCTTTATGTATTCATTTGTCCTATGTCTCTCTTGGACCCTATCACGTTCTTGTGAAACTCTAGAATTCAACAAAATACAGTGTGAAAACCCTGGTCTGTATCCACCAAATCTGTGTTCCTCTCCTGAATTGTGTATTTTCTTAATACTTAGTTAATGTAGCATTAAATGAATAGGCTGTGAAAATCAGGTATGAGATGGGCATTTCCAGACTAGTTTCAGTTTCCAACCATATTCAGAAGTTCTGTCCACGGTATTTTCAGGAGTGTCTCAAACACCAAAGTTCAAAAGTACCAATATTCTTCTTATGCCACATTTTCAACATCCTTGATCTGTATCTCACATCAATCTGTAACTCATATCAAAGACGTGTATCTTGATCTGTATCTCATGTCTCGCTACACCTTTCTTCTGATTAGTCACATATATTGAAATTCCTGTGAAGATTATTTTAATCCATCTAATCTTCCTTGCATTCCAAATATTTTCCTTGCTGATGCCAAGAAATTGTGATGTTCCTCTTACCTTATATAAGACACAGGAACTTTGGATGTGTGAAAGAGCTGCTACAGTAGTAGCATAAGTAAAATAAGAAAGATAAACAAAAAACAGAATATACTGTATACTGTGCTTTTGAACGCTAATTTAGTTAATACTGTTTGTTGTGGAAAGGAGGAGAGGGGAAGTGAGATTACATGCATTAAAATATGAGCTTGGTAGACACTATTTTGATGAACATATGTTTTCCCTCCCTATAAGGAGGTGCATATATATACACAGGTATAAAATAGGTGTATCAGGCTCAATAGTAGGATCTAGGAGTCCTGGTGGACAATCATTTAAGTATGAGCCAGCTGTGTGCTGCAGCTGACAAAAAACCCAATATAGTCCTAGGTTGCATTCTTGATAGGTATCAACAGAGGCAATAGTATCAAGATCACATGAAATGTTAGTACTGCTTTATATTGCACCAGTAAGACCACATTTGGAGTACTGCATCCAGTTTTGGTCATCATGATGCAAAAAAGATGTTGAGACTCCGGAAAGAGTGCAGAGAAGAGCAACAAAGTTAATTAGGGGACTGGAGGCTAAACCCTACAATGAACAGTTGAGGGAATAGGGAATGCCTAATCCAGGGGTCTTCAAACTTGGCCCTTTTATGACTTGTGGACTTCAACTCCCAGAATTCCTCAGCCAGGCATGCTGGGGGTGATATAATAGCAGTCTTCCAACATTTGAGAGGCTATCACAGAGAGAAAGGGATCAACCTATTCTCCAAAGCAGCTGAGGACAAGACAAGAAGCATAAGATGGAAGTTTAACAAAGAGAGATTTAGCCTAGAATTAAGGAGAATTTTCCTATCAGTGAGAACAATTAATCAGTGGAATGCTGCCTCCAGAGGTTGTAGGTGCTGAGGTTTCTAAGAAGAGATTGGACAGCCATTTGTCCAGAATAGTATAGTGTCTCCTGCTTGAGCAGAGGGTTGGATTAGAACACAGGTGCCAAACTCACCATGTCACGTGACATGTCGCGATGTATCGCGACTCTTTTTGCATTGCTGGCAATGGAGTGAGCGCTGCTTTGCTATGATGAAACTGGCCCATGGGCCAGCAGTTTGACACCCCTGGATTAGAAGAACTCCAAGGTCCCTTTCAACGCTGTTATTCTATAATTCTGTAAATATGAGCTGTATTAAAGACTGAATATGTAGGAAACCCTAACATTTCCACTTCTGAATAGTGACGTTGCTGAAGTTCATAATTTCTTATTCATAATGCACACTGCAGTATTTGCCAGTGCTTGTCTTCAGTGCTACATATATGCTTGCTTTCAACGTGAATTTTAATGTGAACCAGAGAACACAGCCATCCACTCCGAAGCAGTGCTACTGACAGTAGGAAGGTCTTTTGTCTCACAAGTGCCTGATATGTAGCCACAGCAGATGAAGGGCCAGAAGCCTCAGGAAAATGATATTTCTCAAGGTTCTATAATTATCTTCCCAATCACATCAAACAGGAGATGACAGGAAAGGCACTTAACCTTCTTTCCCACCCCTTTGTAGACAGCACTTTCATTCTGCCTACAAGAACATTCAGAAACTGACAGTGTGCATGATTTGGCATATTTGCAAAGTTCCAAAGCTACCATGCTTTTCAAATATCACTGATACCTGCAGAAATCTGCTAAGGCACCTCCAAAGCTCTTGGCACCAGCAAACATCCTGACTCAGACAGCAACACAAATGGGTTTCATGCCCCATTTTAAAAGGCAACAGAATTTATTTCCCTGCTTGTGTGCCTCCTCTAGGCATCAGCTAATTTGCTCAGCTCATTGCTGGGCTTAGGAAGTAAAGAGAATTTACTAGTTTTTCAACCAGCTGCCTGGCAGAGTTATACTCTAGCCCAGTGGTGGCAAACCTATGGCACGGGTGCCAGAGGCGGCACTCAGAGCCCTCTCTGTGGGCACATGCGCCGTCGCCCCAGTCCTAAGCCTTCAGCTGGGTTTTATAAAACCTTTTTGCTTTAGGCCTCTGCCACTGTGTGCAAAAAAAAAAAAAAAGGTTCAATCAATCAGTCAATTTCAACTTCTTGCAGAAAAAAAAAAGATCTTGCAAAGTTGGAATTGATTGATTGAACTTTTTAGTCCCACCCAGTCTGCTGTTACCACCGCAGCCACGCCCACCCAATGGGCCACACCCAGCCAATGGCCACACCCACCCGGCACCCGATGATGCATAAGTGGATTTTGGGTTGCAGTTTGGGCACTCGGTCTCTAAAAGGTTCGCCATCACTGCTCTAGCCTATCTGAGATAGGCTGGGAGCGGTAAGAATAAAACGGTGGGAGTAAAGGAAAGCTGCATCAGGGAAGGCAAGGTAATATAATAGTAAAAGGAGGAGGGAACAGAGGGGAGCAGCTTTGATGAGATATTGATTTGATGAGATATTGATTTCTACCGCAGCAAAACCTGAGTCTTTTACTGGAAAAGCGCCACAAAATTGTCTTGCCAGAGGAAAGAAAACAAACACCCTTGTATGAAAGAAAAAGGTCCAACTCTACTCTCTGTTTTTCCTTTTCACGGTGATGGCAATGGAGCAGTTGGGGGTGGCAGGAGAATGAGATATGCAGGAGGAGAAAGGCTTTTGTGGATGCAGCTGCTTGTTTGCATCTGAAGGTGTGTGTCCACCTGAATCTGCCTGAATCTCTTTAAGAGAGGTTGTGTGCGGAAAGGAGATATGTATGAGGGTCAAAGTTTGTGACTTTGAATGTGTACAGTACACGGGCTTATTTGCTGCTTGATAAAATCTAACTTCCTAGCTATGAGTCTTTAAGCTTCCAAAGTTATCTGTCCCTGCCTTTGTTTCTATCTAAAAATCAGGAGCAGCCTTTCTGACTCACAGATTGCATTCAAAGGGTTTGTAAACATCAAGTCCACTAATAATAATGGGTGAATATCATTTAACTGCAGCCTCTCTGAGCTACAGTGAAAGAGAACAGAAACATTATTGAAAACAAATGCCATCTTGTGGTTTTGTTACTGTATTACATTACCAGTATGTAATGTTCGGTGTACAGGAAGTCCTTGACTTACAACAGTTTGTTTGGTGACCATTCAAAGTTACAACCGTCACAAAAAGTGACTTATAACCATTTTTCACACTTATGTCTGTTGCAGCATCCCCATGGTCACATGATTTATGTTTGGATGCTTGACAACTGGTTCACATTTATGATTCCCCTTTTGTGACCTTCTGACAAGCAAAGTCAATAGGGAATCCAGATTCACTTAACAACCATGTTACTAATTTAACAACTTCAGTGATTCACTTAACAAATGTGGCAAGAAAAGTTGTAAAATGGGACTAAACTCACTTAACAAATTTCTCACTTAACAACAAAGATTTTGGGCTCATTTGTGGTCATAAGTTGAGAACTACCTGTACTGGTTAAAGGCAAGAAACTGGAAGACTAGAATTGGGAAAAGTTAACAAAGGGCTGGCCTATTCTTTGATGTATATTTACTTCCGTAACATCTCAGTATTATCTGACTGAACTAAACAACTGGATTGTTCATGTACCTGATCCTTCTTCCTTGTGTACAAACATACACAAACACCTCAAAGTGCTAAAGTTCTGGTCCTAGTCTCCTGTTTGGCATAAAGCCAGCTGTGTGATCTTGGGCCAGTCACTCTCTCTCAGCCCTAGGAAGGACGCAAAGGCAAACTACTCCCAAAGAAAGTTCTTCCTTCCCAAGAAAACTACAGGGATCAATCCAGGCAGTTGTCAGGAGTCAAGATGGATTCATATGTAAACACACAGCACACACACAAATAACATATGACAACCCACGAGAGCTCAATAAATCTGCCAAAAAAAGAGAACATAGTATCTGGTTACCACAAAGATGACTTGTATTTCCATTTTGATGGGTCACAACTTGGTTTATACATACCTGCATCTCCGGGTGGAGAAAGGAAACACGTTTTCCATGTAGTAAAGCACACGTTCCATATAGAGCATGGGTCACCTCTCATTACAGGTAGTCTTCAACTTCCAACAGTTTGCTTAGTGTCCGTTCGAGGTTACAACAGCATTGAAAAAAGTGATTTATGACCATTTTCACTCTTATGACCATTACAGCATCCCCACGGTCACATGATTTACATTTGGATGATGGACAACTGACTCACATTTATGACAGTTGCAGTGTCCTGGAGTCATGTGATCCCCTTCTGTGACCTTCTGACAAGCAAAGTCAATGGGGAAACCAGATTCACTTAACGAATTTAAGAACTTACTAATTTAAGAACTGCAGTGATTCACTTGTGGTGAGAAAAGTGGTGAAATGGAGCAAAACTCACTAAACAAATTTCTCATTTAGCAACATAAATTTTGGGCTCAGTTGTGTTCGTAAGTTGAGGACTACTTTAAATGTGCCTACTCTGACTCCTTCAACTAAACTATTAAAAAAGAAGACGTGGCAAAAAGGGACATGGCAAGACAAGTGAACCACAAGGCACAAATAAATGCTGCTGCCAGCCTGGGGATTTGACTGCTGATGCCACAAAGCTTTTAAAAGGAAAGAATCCACTTTCTTGGATTTAAGCTTGAAGGCTTATTCATTTCAGAATACATTCAGAAAAAGTTAAACATTGTTTGAAAAAGTGATTGTGATGCACTTTCAAACCTAGCAAATCATCTAGGCACCTTTCGATGACGAGACAATAAGACGCTAAATTAGTCTAGTCAAGTAGGAATTACGGAACACCTCTCCTAATGTACTTAAATATTTCCGTTGATGTCCATCAGGAACTGAATGTCGGTGTTAACTCGGGTTGTAAATACAACGATTCACTCTGTAAACGGGACAAAATGTTGAAAAGAACAGTGCAAACAATTCGCTTAGTGACGTCAACAATTCAATCATTGTAAGTTCTTTAAATGAATCTGGCTTCCTCCGTTGACTTTGCTTGTCAGAAGGTCACAAAAGTTGATCACATGACCACGGGACACTGCAACTGTCATAAATATGAATCAGTTGCCACGCAGCCATATTTTGATCACATGGCCATGGGGATGCTATAACGGTCATAAGTGTGAAAAAGCATCATAAGTCACTTTTTTCAGTGCTGTTGTAACTTTGAACAGTCACTAAATAAACTGTTGTAAATCGAGAACAACCAGGGAAGAGGAATTTTTTTCCTATATGAATTTTGCTGCAACTGAAAACTATACCGAAGGTCTCATTTTATGCCAGGGAACTGTGAATTTTGTTGTCCTGCCCTCATCTGTAGGTAAGAAAAAAATAATACTTTAATATTCAGTGGATAATACGATACTGTCTATTGCTAGAAGATGCTGCCCATCATTGCCACTGTGGATCCCTTGGAAAATACTTAAGGAAGGGAAGACTCATTAGCCTATCAAATTAGCCTATCAAAATTAATAAATGTGCCTATGCAGCATTCATACCTCATACCATGGGGGCACAGTGGTTAGAATGCAGTATTGCAGGCTAACTCACTGCTGACTGCCAGGAGTATGATACTACTACTACTACTACAACTACTAATACTAATACTACTAATACTAATACTAATAATACTAATAATACTAATAATACTAATAATACTAATAATACTAATAATACTAATAATACTAATACTAATAATAATAATAATAATAATAATAATAATAATAATAATAATAATAATAATAAAAGTTGGAAGGAACCTTGGAGGTCATCTAGTCCAACCCCCTGCTCAGGCAGGAAACCCTATAGCATTTCAGACAAATGGCTGTCCAGTCTCTTTTTAAAAACTTCCAGTGTTGGAGCATTCACCACTTCTGGAGGCAGGTTGTTCCACTGGTTAATTGTTCTAACTGTCAGGAAGTTTCTCCTTAGTTCTAGGTTGCTTCTCTCCTTGATTAGTTTCCATCCATTGCTTCTTGTCCTGCCTTCAGGCACTTTGGAAAATAGCTTGACTCCCTCTTCTTTGTGGCAGCCCCTGA
>NW_015386563.1:1181286-1190373 GCF_001527695.2 Protobothrops mucrosquamatus | reverse complement strand
AAAAAAATAATTATTATTTTAAAGAGTTAGCAAATTCTAGGATGAGTTGTTGATAGACCGTAGCCCAGAATTGCCTAATTTAAACAAACTGCTAAAATGCTACTTGTAATGGTGACATGTGGGATTTCTTATTTGGGAAGTAGAATCATCTGCTCCCAGATTCGCTCAAGCCATTTCTCTGAAAAATTATAGTGCCATATTTAGCAGTGCAGGTAGCCAGCTGTTTCTCGTAGGGTAGAGAAGCTGCATTAATCTCACTTGATTTTGCCATACTTAGGATGAAATACAGCAAAACCTAATAAAACTCCGCTATTTTTTGTAAAATCATGAGACAGCCAAAGGGGTCCACAGAAGATGAACTGGGGGATGGGGACAAAATGTCAAGTGACATTTCAATAATTAAAGTCCTGACCTTTGTTCATGTGTGAAAAGGAAAAGGTCTTCATGCAGCTGATTTTTTTCTTTACCTTTGAAACAACAGTATATGCAAGTTGTTTGAGCAAAACTCAAGAGAAATCCATATGAATTATCTGTCCATACGGTTCGGTCTCAGCCTCTGAATGGATGGTCGACTTTATCTGCCTGTTTCTCTTTCCTTCCCTTAAAAATCAGGACTGTTTTCCAGTCCAAAGAGAAAAGTGACCCAGCAGTAGGGTTCCCCTGCCTGGAATCAGGATACTTTTATGAGAGTTGAGTGACACCCAACAGCACAAAAAGATGCAACCAAATGGGGGTCACCTCGAAAGAGCTGTACTCATTTTGTCCTCCGTAGCCAAATTCACTGATATCTGTGAGGGTAGCTCAGGTTATGGCCCTCTCATCATATCTTATTAGCCAATTTATTCTCTTCTTTCTGCTTGAAAAAAAAAAGATAATTGAAGTCAGAAATGAGTTCTTTCCTCCTGTGTGATGAGAGGAATAATGGGTATTGGCAATAAGTACTTCCTGGCATGATTTTCCTGTTTTGTTTTGTTTTGTTTTGTTTGCTTCTTCCTTAGAGGCCCGTTTTCTTCTCCGTGAAGTGCTCCAGGGACTGGTTTGCAAAGAGTTTTGATGAGTTGACCAGCTCTGATTGTTGGCAACAGCTGGCAATGGCTTGTCAGTCCAAGGGAGTGTTAAGTAGTGAGAAAGAAGGTGGGCATCTCAGATGTAAATCTTGACCTTCAGATTCTAGATTTCCTAGAATTTGAAAAGAACTACGTGCTACAACTCTACTCCTGCCACAAACAGCTAAACTCAGCAAATATGTCAGGTCAATTCTTGGCACGATTGTTATACAGTAGCTCTCATTTCCTTTAGCAATTAAAAACAGATAAATAAAGCAACAAACTTAAAACAACCAAACAATAAGGACGAAAAGGTTTCTGGGAACATAGTCTAAATTAATGAAAACAATGGTCTATTGTTTTTATTATGCTTCTCCTATCTTAATAAGCAAAAGATTCTCATTAAGAGATAGTTTTGGTCAACTCTTATACTGAATTGCTATACTGTACACATGCTCAGGAAAAAAAGTAAAGTATTTATGTTGGAAAACTGATTATCTTCAAAGTGTCCGAGAGAAGAAAAATGTCAGTCTTGGAAGATTTTGAGCCCATTGGCAAACTCTCGTGGAAGATTATTACAAAAAGAAAGCAACAATTTTTTTGCAGGCAATTAACTATAGATAAGGAGGTATGTGTAGTTCCTTTAAAGCAGAGGTTGGGAATGATGGCCCCTTTATGACTTGTAGACTTCAACTCCCAGAAGTTGAAGTTGAAGCCAGCTGGCTCAGGAATTCTGGGAGTTGAAGTCCATAAGTCATAAAGGGGTCATGGTTCCCCACCCCTGCTTTAAAGGTTTTTTTTAAAATGTATACCCTAATATTTATTTCCATATCTTTCAGTCAGTCAGTCAGTCATATATCCAAATATTCTGCTATTTTGAAAAAATAAATTCCAAAGCTACACTCTTGTCACCCTGGCTCCAATACATTGGCTTTTAAGACATTCTAGATATGCTACTATCTGCCAAACATTAGGTACTGTGATTGGCAGATATTTTTGACAGATACCTAGAGCCACAGGTTAGTCATCATTCAACACTCATTTCAGGCAATCGTCTATCGCTTCCCTTTTTTTAACTGGGGAACAATCTGATACACTGATTAAAAAAAACACCAGAATGACTGGTGGCACTAGGCCTTGTTTGTTTTAACCAAACTTTGCCGAATAAACTGATGAGTTCCATAGGATGAAGTAGAGCAAAATTAGCAGCATTAAAACTTAGCAATATGTAGAGCATGGCTAAGAAAAAAAATAATGAGGCTGAGAAAAAAGTAATTGAATCCAAGTGCTGCTAGAACAAATCCTACATGCTAATTCCAAATGTATTGTGTATGTAGTATCCACCTACCGTAATTTTTCTTTTTCTGATTTACAAAGTGGCTTCTTCTTAGACGTTCAGTCCAACCCATGTGGCAATGCCTTGTAAATGAATCGATGCAAATAATAAGTGTATTGAATAGCATTTTTCACTTGTATATTCGCAGGAAAAGTAGAAATGGCAGGCTTGAAAAATCAGTGCCCTAAGCATACTGATGAGCCAAAAATCTGCGGGCAGTGCCTGTTTTCCTCTCCAATTTCAAGAAGAGTTAACCCTAAACCTAAGTAAATTTGCCCCCAATGGCATTGTACCATGTAGTCAAAAAGTCACAAATTTTGAGAGCAAATGGATTAATTGCACATGGGTATGTTTAGAAAAACGCTGAGTTTGGAGCCTGCCTTATCTACTTTTAATTAGAAAATACATTGGGAAATCCCACTGGGGGCAAATTCACTAAGGGTAAGGGTGATGTCTACATGAATTTGGAAAGCAAATGACATAACCTGCAGATTCGTAGTGGATTGGTGCACTCAGAAAGGTGCTGACTTTTTGACCCTCCCATATTGCTTTTTCCTGGGAAAACAAATGGGAAAATCCCATTGGAAGGCAAATCCATTTAGGATTAGGGTTATGTCTCCATGAATTTGGAGAGCAAAATGGACACCGCCAATGGATTTGAATGCATTGGCATGTTGAGAAGTGTGTTGACTTTTTGAGCCTAAATAATCTACATTTGCTGGGTTAAACCATGGTAAAATTCCATTGGGTGGCATAGTCGCATAGGATTAGGATTAGATCTCCATGAATTTGGAAAAGAAAATGAACATCGCCATCGGATTCGAAGCGCATCAGTATGTTTAGGAGGGTGCTGAATTTTAGAACCTGCCATATTTATGTTTCCTGGGAAAATGAATAGGAAAATACCATTGGGAGTAAATCCATTTAGAGTTATGGTTAGATCTCCATGAATTTGGAGAGCAAAATGGACAATACCAATGGATTCATAGCAGATTGGAATGCTTAGGAGGGTGCTGAATTTTCAAGCTTTCCCATGGAAAAATACATGGGAAAATCCCATGGGGGGAAATTCACTATGGGCTATTGGGCTAGGGTAACATCACCATGAATACAGAGAACAAAATGGATATTGCCAAAGGATTCATAGTGGATCGGTATGCTTAGGAAGATCCTGACATTTCGATCATGCTTTAACTACTTGCTTGGACAAACTACATGGAAAAATCCCACTGGCGAACAAATCCACTTAAGGTTACAGAGAGGTAGCCATGAATTCAGAAAGTAAAATGGACATATCCAATGGACTTGTAATGCAGTGTTATCCATAGGAGACTGACTTATATAGGTTGCTTTAAAAAATGGGGGGGAACCCTATTGTGAGGGGAAAATCAAAGGTTAGGTCTCCAAGTATTTGGAGATCAAACTGGGCATCACCAATGGATATGTAGCATATCACTATTCTAAGGAGGGTGCCCCAAAGATAATTCATGCCTGCCTTAGCCAGGTTTCCTGGGAAAATGCATGGGAAAATCCTATTGGGGAGCAAATCAACTTAGGGTTAGGGATATATTTCAGTGAATTCTAAGCCTAAGTGGATTTCCCTAACCTAAGCCTAACCCTAAGTGGATTTGCCCCCCAATGGGATTTTCCCATGTATTTTACCAGGAAACGAAGATAAGACAGGCTCCAAAAGTCAGTGTCTTCCTAAGTAAACCCATGCACCCCAAATTTGTTGGTGATGTCCATTTTGCTATCTGAATTCATGGAAACCTAACCTTAAGTGGATTTGCCCCCCAAAGGGATTTTTCCATGTATTTTACTAGTATACACAGATAAGGCAAGATCGACAAGACAGTGCCCTCCTAAGCATACCCATGAGCCATGAATTCATTGGTGATGTCCATTTTGCTGTCCGAATTCATGGAGACCTAACTCTAACCTTAAGTAGATTTGCCCCCAGTTCGATTTTCTCATGTATTTTAGGAGGAAACGTAAATAAGGCAGGCTCAAAAAGTCAGTGCCCTCCTAAGCATACCCAGGCACCCCAAATTCGTTAGCAATGTCCTTTTTGCTGTCAGAATTCATGGAGACCTAACTCTAAGTCAATTTCCCCAATGCGGCCCATGAATTCTGGACAGCAAAATGGAGATCTTCAGTGGTTTTAAAGCACATGGGCATGCCTAGGAGAGTGCTGACTTTTCGAGCCTTCTGATTATACATGTAAGCCCAGAAGAGAGATAATGTTATAGTATGATATAAATAAAATAAAGTTATGGCACTTAAAAACTAAATTAGAACATTTTTAGTATATTTTTGCACTCCCTTCTGAAAGCCAAGATTACTCAAGCTATGAATTTTTGAATTTCTTAAACTGGCCATTAACTCCAGGAACTCAAAAGTGTCACTCCTCTGATTTTAGTTATTCCCAGCAACATCATGAGATTTCTATTTATACTGTAGCTTGGAAATATTCAGGGACACACCCGGGGCGGGGAGGAGGGGAATTTCAGCCTTTGACCAAAAAGGAAAAGAAGCAATTCCTTGACTTGCAAACCTGCCATTTATATTCTATGAAAAACACAGATGTTGGAACAGGGATGTTCTTTTTTAATATGATAATTATGGGCTGCAATTTACTGAGCTGATGCAAGCCTATGTGCTCATTAAAGCCTTTTCCCACATTAAAAGAATGACTGCCTGGGTTACTTTGCTTTGGCTATTGCTAACGACTCCATATTATGCTACCAGAAAAAGAGCTTGGGAGTAACTAATTACTACATATCAGAGCACTTGACTATTAAGGCTTCTATTCAATTTAGTCTTTCACTATTTTCAAACACAAGCAAGTTCTTGCCTTAAAATTTCTCACTGTCAAAAAGGGGGGGCAGGAAATCTGATTAAGGAACAACTTTGAGAGGTAGGCAAAAACAAGGTCCAATACATTGATATGGTTTTTAAAAAAAACATATACAAACAAACTTGAATATACAATACATGCAAACTTTATTAGACATAAATTGTTTTGTTAAAATAGGCAATACATTTACCAATAAAATCGGCAATGCTATCTATATACATGCTTATGTGGGATAATGCCACTGAGTATTTTGTAGAATAAGTAGCAGTTATTTTGAATACCTGATCCTGATGGATCTCACAGGTAACCAGATTTCTCCTCTGTGATCCACAAATTTTAAGTCATAATTAAAAATTAATGTACATTTAAATTTTGCAAAATAATACTGATCTATTGGGATCAATGGAAGGAAAGACAGAACAAGAGACCAGGGACAAGGTGGGTACAGTCAAATTAGGTGTGAGAAAGAATACTTAAAATGTAAAAAAGAAACTCTAAATATTCTGTACTACCCAAATAAAATTAGAAATGAAACTGCTTAGGAACTTTATCAGAATTATGCACAACCCAATTCTGTGCTTTTTCTGATATAAGGCATAACATACAGTAGATGGCACTGTTCCTGAGTAAAGAAATAGCTGTGAACAGATGTTCCTGTTTTCCTTTACAATTTTGGCCATAGATCAGTTCTCTTAAATGTGTCCAAGATTTCCTAGACCAAAGGGCAAGAAGAGAAATATGCACTATTTTTAATTCTGTTTAATAGGCAGTTTCTATACCATAACAGGAATTCTTTCCTCCAGAAATGGCCATCAGTGTTTCTGGGTTCTATTTTTAACGAAGATTGTTTATCATGCTTCAACTAACTGGAATATACATTTCCAAGTTGTAATTTATTTTCTAATAATGTTTATCATTCATGAAACGGTTTCTTCTTAGGGGGTATTAAAAAATTCTCTGGGTGTAAATATTTAAAACAGGGCTCTTACTCAAAATACATAGTATGATCACTGGAAACATAATTTCACTAAAGTGTGTGTGGACAGAACAGGCCTAATTTAGGCATCACATCATGAGAGGGTCTATATACAGTATTGCTCAAGACATTGATTGAAAATGAAGGACCTGTTTTGTATGTGGTTCAAAGCATGCACTAATTCTTAATACCAAACATTATATCAGTGGGCCATATTTTTGAATTTGAAACTTACTACAAAATGAATACAGAAAGAAGTAGGTTCCCAATCCATTACTTTTTTTGCTTGCTTCCTTGTGTTGTATGGATAGCTACCAAGGCTTATTTAAAATCTAAGACTTATAGGGAATGATTTGGGAGCATCTCACTAATAGGGAATGTTGTGCCATTTTCCCCCAGCTGCAACCCTTCAGTGTATTGCCATCAAGCTTCAAAATAGTCTTCATTGTTGTTAGTGGAGGTGTCTAGTCAGGACTGTCAGAAAAGTCAAATGGCGGTCACAACAGTGCTATCAGAGTCCTGCCCCCTTTTAATATGTTGCAAATACAACACAGATTAAAAAAAAGAGGTAGCACTTTGATCACTCAGTCTGGGCCACCATCTTGACTAACTGCAGATAGTCATGGTTGAAGAATGTGAAAATAATAATAATAATAAAAATGATGTGTATGTGCCTGGAAGGAGAGAGATTGGTGTGTGAATGTGTGTATTTCAGTGTGCCTATAACAACAACAGCAATAACAATCATTGGGGGCAGCTGTTAATAAATTTTGGCCCAAAGACACTGAGATGGAATTTAGGGTGCTGCTGATGGATTGACTTAAGATATTTTTCTCTTTGTATCCAATATGATCACCAGCATAGCAATATCATAATTTTTATGTTAACTTTTTAAAGAAGGCTCCTAAAATCTCAACACAATGATTGAGTGAAACATTTTAAAGCAAAATATTTTTATTTACCGTATTTATTTATTCACCCCCACTCCAGCCCTATCACAGATGATGAAATGAAACCCACTATAGCAGGTTTAGAAGCAGTTATTGTTTATACCCAACCCTGCTACTTATTCTAAATCAGGGGTGTCCAACCTTGGCAGTATGGCTGGCTGGGGAATTCTGGGACTTGAAATCCACAAGTCTTAAAATTGCCAAAGTTGGACACCCCTGATCTTCAGCCTAGCAAAGATTTCTGGAGAGTACAACATTCATACAAACCATACTAGTATCTTTAACAGTTGCACTGTAACTCATTACTGGATTATATTTTTAGATTTTAGATAGGGACTGCTTCCAAACCAAAGTGACTTGTCCATAATGCTAAGGTTCAAATTTTATTTTCTATGCAATAGTAAAAATAATGTTCCTATGATAGATATAACTATTGGGGAGGACCTATGATAAAGTAATTGTAAATTGAGTTCCAAATTCAGATTCCATGAACCACTTCATTCTAATTACATTGTAGGGGCAGGGGCAAACTTTAGAAAATCCACTCCATTTTTCTATCTCATTTTTCTTATATTTTGAATTCAGTTCTGTGACATTTGTTTAAATCTGTACTGAGGGTTCAAAATTCTAGACATTTAATTTTATTCCATGCTGTGCTATTCATTGCTTTTTCTGTATAATTCCACCCAGTTATTAAGATCTGGAAGGAAAGTAAAATTACCATTTCAAAAACCTGATATATCAGAGATTAAAAAAATGCAGTCCCAGAGGTTCAGAACTAAATTGTGATATATGGGAATAATCTTGTTCTATAATTTCTTTTTAGCTAGATGTTGGGGGCATTTGAAGGTAGAACAAAATGGTAGCTGACCTAATTAGTGAACAAAAATCCTCACAGGCTTTTAGTCTTAAATGACCAGATTACACAGATGAAAAATCTCCAATTTTATCCTGGGTAGAAACCTATGGGGAAAACCTACTTTATTTTAGAATACATATGCACATTGTTTTTTTAAACCAGCTGTTGAAATCATTGCCAAATAAGTACATCATTCTATCTCTGTGTTTTATTTTCCAAAATACTGTGTAGGTTCAGTGGTACCCACCTGTGGGTGGATATGTGTGTTTTAAGAATGGGGCATATCTGATTATCTGGTTATGGCCATCATCTTGATTTCTACAATCTGCTATCCTCCAGATATATGAAATAATTTCTCTCATCTACCCTAAACAATCTGACCCTATTCATGGGAATAAAGGATGATGAGAAGCATAGAACCTAGAATAATAGGGTAGGAAATGACCTTGAATGTCTTCTAGTCCAGCCCCCTGCTCAAGCAGGGGACCCTATATAATTCCAGATAAATGGCTATCCAGTCTCTTCTTGAAAATCTCCAGTGATGGGAACTTCACAACCTGCATTGATTGATTGTTCTCACCATCAGGAAATTTCTCCTTAGGTCCTACAGAGAGATTCTAGGTTGAGTCTCTCTTTAACAATCTTCCATCTGTTCGCCACTATTGCAGATCTTCGATCTATTATTTCTTGTCCTGTCCTAAAGTGCTTTGGACAGTAGGTTGACCACCTCTTGTCTGTGACAGCCCCTAAAATACTGGAAGACTGCTATCATATCACCCCTAGTTTTCATCTTTGTTAGACTAGACCAGGGGTAGGCAACCTTGGCTCTTTTATGACTCGTGGACTTCAACTCCCAGAATTCCTGAGCCAGCCATGCTTGGCTCATAAAAGAGCCAAAGTTGCCTATCCCTGGACTAGACATACCTAGTTCCCTCAATCATCAAGTTGTTTAGCCTCCAGATGTGATCTCTATTTATCTCTATTAGAAACTGATCTTTCACAATGGAAAGGCAGCAATGGGGCAGAACGTGGTGTTAGATCGCGCAGGCAGTAAGATACGAGT
>NW_015386563.1:1140746-1178650 GCF_001527695.2 Protobothrops mucrosquamatus | reverse complement strand
AACGGTTAGCGGCAGGCGAGCTTTGTGTCCCCGGAACGATACGTCCACCCGTGCTCGACCTAGCACGCAAAGATCGTGGCCGTTGAAGTCTACGAGCCGTCCCGTTGGTTTCTCCAGGGCGGTGTGGGACAGCTCCGGCAGCAGTCTTTTGAGCTTGGCCCACGACATGATGGAACAGATGGATCCCGTATCCACCTCCATCTTACATGGTTGCCTCCCGATCATGACCGTTGCGAAAAACGTTTCCGCGCCAGTCGAGTTGGTGTGGCTGACAACCATGTGATGCACTTTACGCTCGTCCTGGTCGTCGTCGTAGCCCCTTCTCTGGTCGCGCCTCCCTTCGGGTCGGGCTGACCCCTTCCATTTGTTCTCAGGTGGTTTATGGGGCGGTGAGCGGCGTGGCGGTGAGCGGCGCGGTGGGGATCGTCGTGGTGGAGACGTGTGCCTCCGTGGGGGCGAACGCTGTTTCCTGGAATTTGGGCACGAGGCTCGGCATGCTTTTGCAATGTGTCCTCGCCTCAGGCAGCGGCTGCACGTGGTGTCTAGGAACCGACAGTTTGCTCGTGTGTGGTTCCCCCAACACCCTGGACACTCGAGGTCGTCCCGCTCGTCTCGCCATGCTCGCTGCTTCCGGCTGGTAAAGGTGCGATGGACGGTCTCTTCCTCGCCGGCCTCGTCCAATTCGGTGGCCTCCGGATCGGGGGTTGGCTCGCGATGGGTGCGATGGATGTCCCCCCGTCTCATCTCGGTGGCCATGGATTCAGACTCTTCTGCGGCGAGGGCCTCATCTAGGGTTTCGCTGAGGGTGAGACTTCGCCGCACGATGAGTCGCTTCTTCACGTGCTCGTCCCTCATCCCCATGACGAGTCGATCCCGCAGCATATTTTCCAGGGCGACGAACTCGCAATGGGCTGCGATCGATCGGAGCTCTCTGAGGTACTTTCTGATGGGTTCGCCCGCCCGTTGTCGTCGGTTGTAGAAGCGGTTCCTTGCGACTAGGAACCCTTCGGAGATCCCGTACTGACCAGCCAGCAGACGTTGGATATCTGCCCAAGGAGTGTCCTCGATGCTGGCTGGAGCGACCAAGGAGCGGGCCACGTGGTAGACCTCATCTCCGCAGTTCACAAGGAATAAGGCCTTCTTCTGATCCCCGGGAATGCCTTGTTGTCCATTCCCGGCCAGGTGTAGCTCGAATCTTCCCACGTATGCGGCCCAGTCGTTTGTTTCTGGGTTGAATGCCGGTAGGGAAGATGAGAATTTCGAGGTGGTAGCCATCTTGGAGTCGCGGATAGTTTCTTGCTTCGGAAGGCTGCGTGGAGGAGCTCCTGCTTCGAAGTAGGTTGCTTGCCACGAGGTTACCCTTGTCGNGGGCCAGGGGAGCCCTCTTTTATGGGATTCCCCTGGCTCGTAATCACACAATTCCATTGGCTGGTAAGACCCCGTTGCGAGTTAGCCAACCAGCAACGGGCATGAAACTGTATGCAGATGGAGAAGGGCAATCACCCTTAATGGGTGATCAGGATGCGCATAGGGGATTAAGGGGGGGAATACAAAAGAACACAACACTTGGAATAGTTTGAGTTCCAATAGATTTCTTTGCTGAAAATTCTAAAGGAAATTCAAGGAGGGAGTATTAGATTCCCAACCTTTTGTTCCTAGAAGTAAAGTGGATTACAAATCTGGTAGGTAAAAATACTGAAATTCAGAATCTCACTTTGCACATTTTTGTCTTCAGACAGTTACTGTATCTACTGCATGCTTTCAGTTCTGTGGTCTATATGGTGATAATTCCATTAAGAAAGCAGCGACCTGACAACTTAGATTAATAGCACCACTGAAGAATTCTATTTCTCCTGACAGAGCACTACCTCTGGGAATCAGCTTTGTCTCCTGCCAAAACCAGCCAGAAAGCTTTAAACTTCTGATATTATGATCTGTAGTGATTCAAACAGCAAAAAGCACGTGTGTGGACAAATGTGAAGAGGATGTGTCAGCAAGGACAAAAAGACAGTCTTTGTAGACTTGTCCTTGTATGCTCCTTCAATTCAAATAATTAAACCCACCTTGTGCAAACAGGACTACTAAATCCATAATACAAAGAAAGAGCTCTGTATCTGTTCACACACACACTTTGTACAAGTGTTCATCTGGATGTCTCCATTCCCACAGCTACCATGAGCCTGCTGTCCTTGTGGGAAGGGGAATTTTTAAGACAGAAGACATTTTCAGATATTAGCTCTTCCATGTGTTGAATGGACATGGAAAAAGGGGCATATTCGATTCCTTTGATATATATGTGTTTCACTGACAGCCTGAGAAGGATCACTCTGTGTACAATTGTACCTGCAATGAAGAAAGAAAGCTCTGGCATTCGTGTCTATTCTAGATCAATATTCACATTCTTTAGACCAGGGATATCCAACCTTGGCAACTTTAAGATATGTGGACTTCAACTCCCAGTATTTCCCAGCCAGCCATGGCATGGAAGCCCACCATCCTTCCACTGTTTTTTGAAAGTGTAGAAAACCTAATATTGGAAAGAATACATACCCAACTAATTTGTGAAATATAATGCTTGATAATGATAGTGTGGGAAGGTGTATCTGTGTGGAAGGAATAAATAATCCCTGGACCATAGCAAGGATCTATAAAAGTGATGTCACCGATGCTAAGATTAGCATCTTTTATAATGTGTTCCAAGCATCTTTATTTTTGAACTTTGAATCCCATTCGCTTTCACAAATGATTATATGTAAATTAATCAAATCAGGGCAAGCAGTTTGTTTTACTTGTGTCCAAGCTACAAAAATGCCTTAATAACTAAGCTTTAATTATATTCAAATGCCTGCTTGAATCTGTTCAGCGTTAACAAAATGCTGTCCAACAGGCAGCGTTATAAAAACCAAAGTGACAGTGATATTTTCTGGCATGCACTTGCCCTTCTCCTGGGTTTCTGGTTTACTACACTGATGTGATAGATGGGATAAAGCCATAGAGGAACAACAATTATACGCCAACTCTATTTGGAATTAGTCTCTAACTTTTGCTCTGAAAACCTGGAAAACCTGTGGGCCAAAGGAATGATGCATGGAATTAGACTCATTACTATAGGCAGGGCTTTTTTTGTCATAGAACGCACCGGAACGGGCTGGCACCTTTTTTCGACGGATTTTCCAGAGTTCTGTTCTTTTCCTATTGTTTCCCTTCCTACCCTCATTTGTTTTTGAAAATGCCCTGCTGGCGGTATGGTGCGAGCGGGGTCCCCTCCAGCGCTCTCTGCCTCCTCTAGGAGGAGCATTGAGGCGCCAGAGCACCACAGCCAGAGTGTGGCTTGATTGGCTGGGTCAGACCATGTGGTGTGGAAGCCAATGGTGGCGGTGGGAGACACATAAACATGGAGGCCATCTTTCATGAGAGGATGAATGAGCCTTTTGCCTTCCCGTACAGAAGGTGGGGTGTGAAGTTAAAAAGAGGTGAAGCGAGAGGAAAGAAAGGCGGCTGGCATGGAAGCTTGCCTGACAGCGAAACTTTGCTGTTTCGGTTCCTTGAGTAGTTCAAAGGCTGGGATATCTATGAAAATCTCTTTTTAGTCTTTTATACTTTATATTCAAACTGCAGAGGGGAAGAATAAGAATAAAGCCAATGTCTTGTGATTTGGAGGTTTTATTATTATTAATATATATTAATTATGTATTAGTCAGATGTAAAGGTAGACCTACAGTATGAGGTTTAATCAGATCTATTTATTAAATTGGGTTTAACTTAAAGGTAAATTAAAAGTAATCTGTTCACTGACAAGTTTCAACTTTAATTTGTTTCAAGTCAATATCCATATTAAACTCCAAATGTAAATGTTTCCACCTTGTTTGACAACTTCTTAAAAATCATTCAGTCTTTTACAAGCAACCAAATTTTGTTTTATTGGGCCAATTTCATTCCACATAGAAAGCTCACATTTCCACTCATTAAACTAAATGGGCATGCCAGTGGTAAATGTCCCAAAAGATTAATAAAATGTCTTCTTGTAATTTAAAGCCACACAGTGCATGGTAACATTAATACTAGTATTAACTTACCTTGAACAAAATCTTAGTCTTTTAGATACACTAAAAATTTAAGGGTTTTTTTTTCAACTAAAAGATAAACCTTGTAGGGTAGGCAAGGCGGGTTGTATGACGTGTGTGAGTTCCGGCACCTTTTTTTTTTTTTTTTTTTTACAAAAAAAGCACTGACTATAGGCAATTTTGTTAAGCAAAGGTGACAGTGATATGGCTCAGGAAAAGCTCTACAAGGCCGCTTAAATCCCATGGAGAGAAACACGTTCAAATAACCTAAGACTGTGCCAAATTATAAGATAAGTGCAGAATTTCAGACTCACATCGATAAAATCTTTTTTATTTTTAAGGGTTCAATAAGGCATTTCTCTAGTCTAGGATGATATGTGATGACAGAAGAAAACATTTTAAGCAATCTTCAAGAATTATAGCATCCTAGGTCCCATTTCCCAGGTTAGCATTTCCCCTTTAATTAGAGGTTCTGATTTATATTGACTGAGAGCAAATCAATCCGTAGTTTTCTTTTTTCGAACTCTGTGATGGAGAGGCAGTTAGGAGACTAAAAGGATGAAAGAGAAAATAATAATAAAACTTTTAACTTTGAGCCATCATTCTTCAGTAATAAGTTGTAATAAGATAGCCTACCAGAAATATAAAATTACCAGCAACACTTTGCTGTACTGCAGGCTATCAAGCAATATACATCTATTGAGCTTAAATTAATATTACCGAGTCATATATCCATATCTAATTATCCCTTTAACTCTGGTGTCACTCTGACATTAGGTTTTATTACATCCTTCTAATGTTCAATTAGAATTCTGTGAGGCAGCAATATTGCTTAATGATCTCAGCCTCTGGTGCTTCAGTTAAGGCTGCTCCGATTTCTCTCCTGTGGTGAATCTTCATATTTATTTTCTGTGCTGCGAGATGTGCTTGTATCTAATCAGATCACAGAGTCAGGGCACTAAGACTACTGAGCCCAATGCCTTTCCAGGCAGGAACCCACATTAAGCATCCACAACAAATGACTGACCAGTTCATCTAGTGAAGGAGAGCCAACAACCTCTCTGAATAATTGGCTCCCACATCCCAACTTCTCTTATTATTAGGAAATTTTACTAACACTTCACTGGAATCTGCTTTCATATAAAGTAAACCACTTGTTCTGTCTTCTGTTGTATGAGATGACAGAGAAAAGGTCAAGGCTGATGTTGCAATTGCTTTAAGAGTGCTATAATATTCCCACTCAAGAGTCATTCTTCACTTGCCAGGGCACAAAAATTTCCCTGCACCCAGTATATAAGGATAGCCCCATTTGGCAGTATTGTTTTGGGGCAGGATAGGATAGATAACAGGAGCAGCATATGTCTTTGGCAATATAGGTTTTTGCTGGCTCAAGGATGAGTGCATAGCATCCACGAATGATTCCCAAAGGACTCAGCCTATTTATTTTATTCAGCAAATGATTTGCCTTTCCTAATTCAAATTGGAACTCTCATCTCGGCTTGCAATGTATTTATCTATTTTATGCATATTCCCTAATATTTTGGTTTTCCATCAGCAGTTTGAAATATACAACTAGGTCACAAAATAACCTACTGTATGATAGATAGCAACAGCAGCACTATTATTGTGCCCTACACATATTTGGTGAAATATTATGAAAAGTGCCTTCCAAAATACATGCTTGGACTCAAAATAAATCCCAGGTCTGAAGAATATATTTTGGCAATAGTGAAGGCCGGTAGTGATATACCCCAACACAGACTAGAATGAAAAAAAAAATCAGTTGATTCCCATCTGCAGGTCCATCACTTCACTTCCCCATGCTTGATTTGCTATGTAAGAATTGATTATTCTCAATTGAGCTCTCCTATTGGACAATACCGTGCAAAACATCATAACCTGTGATTGTTCATTCACATATCAACTTTGAGGTTCTAATTTATCCCTAAACTAAGAATTAATTATTTGAAAAAGGTTTTCCAGAGACCCACAGCAATATTAAGATGAAGAACCATGGTTCCAAAGATAATTCAACTCTGAATCTTTAAGATGGTTCACTTTCACAGTATCTTTGATGATGAAATGCAGCAGATTAAAAAATAGCAATAGATTCTCTATTTCTAAATAACAGCTCTAAGTATCTGTCTTTCTAGGTGATGAAATATTATTTCTTTTCCAAGATGTGAAATATTGGCTTCTGTGTCTTATTATAAGATACATATCTAGGGCAGTGGTTCTCAACCTTTTTAATGCCGTGACCCCAACCGGTCGTAAGTCGAGGACTAAACCGGTCGTAAGTCGAGGACTAAACTGGTCGTAAGTTGAGGACTAAACCGGTCGTAAGTCGAGGACTACCCAACCGGTCGTAAGTCGAGGACTTTCCCTGCCCGGGAGCACCGCGCATGCGTGGTTCTGCCCCCTGCGCCGGCCGAGGCGTAGCTGGCAAGTGGCAGAGACGGAGCAGGCCGACCACCAGCTGGCCCAGCCCAAGGGAGGTAAGGCACCCGCCGGAAAAGGAAAAAAAATGGCGGACAAAAAAAATGGCGGACAGCCTTGCTTGGCGACCCCCATGAAATGGTCGATCGACCCCAAATGGGGTCCCGACCCACAGGTTGAGAACCACTGATCTAGGGTAGACGAAAAATTGAACTCTGTTCCAGAATTAATAGCCATAGTTGTTATTGTTATTCTTATGTAGAAATGCCAGATTTGAATGCTAGATTTTAGAAAAACAATGTAGATCAGGGGTGTCAAACTGCGTCACCAGGAAACCGCGCCCACCCCATTGCCGGCAATGGGGGGAAAAGCTCCGATACATCGCGCAACATCATGTGACGTCGCGAGTTTGACATGTGTGATGTAGAGGAACTCTCTTCCATATGTCTAGTCTCAGGGGTTGCCACAAAGAAGAGGGAGTCAAGCTATTCTCCAAAGCACCTGAAGGCAGGAAAAGAAGCAATGGATGGAAATAACCAAAGAGAGAAGCAACCTAGAACTAAGGAGAAATTTCCTGATAGTTAGAACAATTAATCAGTGGAACAATCTGCCTCCAGAAGCTGTGAATGCTCCAACACTGGAAGTTTTTAAGAAGAGACTGGACAGCCATTTGTCTGAAATGGTATAGGGTTTCCTGCCTGAGCAGGGGGTTGGATTAGATGATTTCAAAGGTCCCTTCCAACTCTATTATTATTATTATTATTATTATTATTATTATTATTGTTGTTGTTGTTGTTGTTGTTGTTGTTGTTGTTGTTGTTGTTGTTGATCATTGCACAGTCAGCCAGATGTTCAGACTGGATTTGGCATTTTTGTCTACCTATCGAGTCCTTACCAAGGACCTGGGATAGGCAGATGTGGATGTTTGATGGTATTACAGGTATCATCGCAGGATGGAAGCAGTTCCTAGTAAGGCCGCCTTTTGCAATTGACTACTACTACTACTACTACTACTACTACTACTACTACTACTACTACTACTACTTCTTCTTCTTCTTCTTCTTCTTCTTCTTCTTCTTCTTCTTCTTCTTCTTCTTCTTCTTCTTCTTCTTCTTCTTCTTCTTCTTCTTCTTCTTCTTCTTCTTCTTCTTCTCCCTCCTTCTGAGATATCTCATTGTTCTTCTAGACATGAGGGACTAGATACTCAAAAGGGAATATTATATTCTGAATATCTGGAGAAACATAATACAGACATCTCAATGGCTGTAGAGGAAGAGGGATTGACCATGAAGGATAGAAAGAAGAGCCCTTACCAAGAAAATGGTCACATAAAAGGGGCCTGAGCCCAGGCCAAGAATGTAACTGGAGAAAGCCTCTCACACAAGCCCTTCCCTAGTTTACATGACAATGAAGGGTAGGAGGGGAAAGCACATTCTGACTTGCAAGATTCAGATACTGTAGCTTTTCTGGTCTACCTTCACTGTAACTTTGAAATGTGTCACCGCTGATTTAACTGCTGTCACACTGCAAGTACAGTTGGAGTTTACAGTACTGGTTTATCCAGTATGTGTTATTTATTTTATCTTTCTTCTCCTTATACAAAACTACACCTTTTATACACAGAATGGACAGTTATTGTTGGTTTCTTGTCCTCTGCATCTGATTGGCCACTGGAGTAAAATAATGCCAAAATTTGCTTTTATCAAGTATTCTTATCTCAGTTTCGGGGGGGGGGGGAGAGAGAGACAGAAATGCTTTCTGCTATCCAAGGGTGTGTATTTCAATACCATTTCCAAAATCGAATTCCTTGACATATAGATTATTCCTTTACACAGGTTAAACCTCCCCCTGCCTTTCCCCCCAATTTAGGGACCTCCACTCACAAAAGAATAAAAGAATAGCCCGTCCTTTTCCAACCCATACTCCACATATTGCACGTTTCCATGTGATTCTGGATATTCTGGAATTGAAGTCGTTCACTCACTTCTTAGCGACATCCACCAAACTTTCTGCGCCGCCTTCCCCTCCTCCACTGCCCCCCCTAAAATCTTAAGAAGGGCTTTCAATCATCTTGCACGTTTTAGTCACCGCCTAAACTCCATGATTCTCACCCCTGCAGAGTTTTGCTGCGGGAGGCGGGAGTCGCTCTGTGCTGAAAGGAAGGAGCTCCTCTCCCAAGCTGGAGGGCTAACTTTGGCTGCCCCGACTCAGAGGTTCTCCTTCCAATGTGTGCTTAATTCAGCCCCTTGAGAGAAGCTGGGTCTCCCCTTCCCCAGATGCCCATGCCAAAGCGCCCCTTAGCTAAGGGGAGACGGGAAGGTGGAGGGGAGCAGCCATTCTCACAAAGGCACCACAAATCTGCATGAAGAGAATTCAGTGCTTTGCAAAGTTTTGTCCCATTGCTGCACTAAAACCTGGGGAACGCCGAAACACACTTGCAAGTCCGGGGCACTGGAGTTTCCCGGTGTAGCTGCGCCAAGCTGTGCCGCCAGGCTTCCCAGTGGCCAGCACTTCTGGCTTCTCCCCTCTCCCCGCCCAGCTCTTGCAGCTGCTCCGATTCCCGGTGCAGAGAGGGGCAGTGGAGCAGCCCGGCCCTGCGTCCCTCTGGGGCGATGGAGCATGTGCCCACAGGGACGGCTCTGCATGCCGCCTGTGGCACGCGTGCCATAGGTTCACCACCACAGAGTTAGAGTACTCCGATTGCAGCTGCTTTTTTGTAGGTATGTGGAATGGCGTGGGACCCACAGGTTTTGCAAAGTGAAGAGAGGAAGTTGGTTACAGCTTATTAGGAAAGATAAAATAGACAACCAAGAATGCTTTATTGACCATTCTTCATCCAGATTTTATATCAGTTGCATCTGCTAATACAGGTGTTCTGAGACACTCTTCTGTTTTAATTTTTTTTCCTTGTCGCTTTTTGGAGTTTTCATCCTGCTTTTGTGAGAGGGCAGCATTTGGGAGAGGGTGTAGCTGCCATCAGCTAAGCAAGATGCCCGCCTGCCCATGCTCTTCCCCTTGCCCAAGGCTTTTGTTGTCACAAGCATTTGTGTTGAGGATTGGTGGGGGGGTGTTTGGTTTTTATTCTGCTCCCATCTGCTGGGTGGTTGCAGCAGGTTTTGGTCTCTTCTGTCGTGCTGCGAGGTTACCCACGAAGCATGTTTGTTTTGGGGGGATCCCCACTCCGGTTGCTAAGCTTGCTTAAACCCTCCTCCTCCTCCTCACCAGAACCCCCCTTTGTCTGAAACCAGCCCCTGCCTCGCCTCGCCTTGACCTGTGGCAATGGCACCCATGCCCTGCCCCCTCCCTTGCCTCACCCTGTAGGATGAGCCTCCTGCCCATACCCTACCCACCAGAGACCCTCTGGATCCCCCCCACCCCTGCCCAGCCCCAACAGACATCCCTCCCCAGGAGCAACATCGAGGTGGCCATGCCCACCCTGGCCATGCCCACCCATTCGGCTGTCACCACCATAGCCATGCCTACCCCATGAGCCACGCCCACCCCATGGGCCATGCCCACCCAGCACCCAGCGATACATAAGTGGGTTTTGGGTTGCAGTTTGGCAACTCGGTCACTAAAAGGTTCGCCATCACTGGTCTAGGGCTTTTAATGGCCCTTTGAGTTAGAGAATAGTCTATTGATATTTGGGAAGAGAACCATTGATAAGAAACTTAGATGTATTTTTATCATCAGTGAAAAGTCACCTGAACCTTTATAACCTCTGATAACTTTATCTTCTGCATGGCTGAATCACTGAATTCCAAAGGAGAATAGCAATAGCACTTATATATTGCTTCACCGTGGTTTTATAGCCCTCCCTAAGCAGTTTGCAGAGTCAGCATATGACCCCCAATAATCTGGGTCCTCATTTTACCAACCTTGGAAGGATGGAAAGCTGTGTCAACCTTGAGCCAGTGAGAATCGAACCCCTGGCAGCAGAATTAGCCTACAATACTGCCTTCTAACCACTGCTCCACCACGGCTCCTACAAGTACCGTATTTCTTTCTTAGGCTTTTCCTCAACAGAGTAAATTCAGATGTCACTGATTTCTGAAGAAACACAATGATAGGTGGGGAGAAGTATGAGTTCCTGAACTCTTTTGTTCATACAGATGAGGCTTGTGGCTGCATGTAATAAACTGGAAGCTGCTATTGTAAATTGCTAGTCGTTGCCTGCTTGGGTTCTACACCATTCCTCCACATTTCTATAGCTGACACAGAGAGACTGCCTTAGAACTGTACAAAGCTAGAAAGCATGTCCTCTTCTTAAAAAAACAACAACAGCCCTGCAAGGATACCCTCAAAAATCTGTGTTCAGATACAATTTCTGAACTGTGGTTTTTTTCCCCTTATTTGACCAGATAAGATTAACCATTTTTATGACAGAATCCCAAGGCTACATACATAGGATCACCTCCAAATCTCCTATACATGCAGGTAAAATAAAATCTGGCAGGTTGTTGAATCTTTTAATCAGGATTGCGAAACTGACTAGAAAAGATCCTGTTCCTTGATATGTTTGCCTGTATTCATTGACTTGCATATTTTAGTTGCAGTGAAGCTGAACAAGGGCTTAGTTAACTCTGGAGCTGGGAGGGGTGTTGAAACTAGAATAAAGTCATTAGACAAACAGAAAGGGGAGAAAAGTAACCTTCTCAATTACTTAAAGAATATGATGGAACAAAATTTATGATTGTTTTATTCTTTATTATTTGGTTGGAATTGAGGAAGTGCAGTATATTTAGGAATAAATTTTAAGAAATATTTTGACACAACCCAAAGTCACAAGGTTGACATAATGTACTTTTAGCATATGGGCCTGTTCTGAGATGTCTGCAGGATCTTTATGCAACAGAGGAGGCTCTGATCATCTCCAGGGGCACATTGACCAAAAGACCCCATGCCACCCACAAATGATGGATTGCCCACATTTTCAACACAAAAGCATGGGAAAGCATTTGAAGGAGAAGCATGAGGCAGCCACAAGTAGAAGGCTTAGCTGGTTTGCTTCAAGAATGACTTCAGGGTCTTTCTGCACATTAGCATTCAGTCCCAGCAGAAACACATAGTCTGCATTTTATTTTTTCCATACCATAAAAAGCATGCCAACCAAGTTGTAGGTCATGTCCCTCCAAATACAGCAATCTTTTATTTCTAACAGTTATCCATTCATTTACCCATGTTAGCACTGACGCTTGATAATATAAAACCCATTCTGGCAAGCCAAAACCTCCATTTCCCTTAGCTTCTTGTAACATTTTCAATTTAATTCTAGCTTTCTTTCCTTGCCAGATACATTTTTGAATTAGAGAGTTTAGATCTTCAAAGAATTTTTTCTCTAGTTTTATAGGTATCGTTTGAAACAAAAATAGAATTTTTGGTAGTATATTCATTTTCACCGTAGCAATTCTTCCTAACATCGACAATTGCATAAATAATTCCAAAACCACTATATTAGAAATGCACTATTATTAACATGGGAAAAAAATAAAATGTGTATCAGGGAAAGCCTTCAAAGTGGCCACCATAATCCTTAATGGAGACATAGTCTACTCTACCTCAATACTTTGCAGTGGAAGGCTATTTAGTGAAGTACCGATTCAAATATTTGATACAGCCCTCCAAAATTCAAATATAAAGCAATTTGTGACTCTCTGCAGAAATCTGCCCAGTTTTTCCTCTAGACTGCTTATCCTGTCTGGCACACAAAAGAGTCATTTCTGCAGAAACATTTTGTCTCAGGCTAAATGCTTAATTGTTGATTGTTAGTAGAAAAAAATAAAAGAAAACTTACATTTTATAGGGTATAATTTATATGAGCTTGTGTAGTATTTAATGAGTGTCCAGCAACTACAATAAGCAGCAAATTATTTAAAGCACAAGTGTCAAACTCGCCACATCACATGACATGTTGCAATGTATCGTGACTTTTTTTGCATTGCTGGAGCTGGGGTGGGGACGGCCTTTGTATGATGCAACCGGCTCATGGGCCGGCAGTTTGACACCCCTGATTTAAAGCCAGTATCATATGTGATAAAATAGGATACAACATAGGGTTAGAATCAATAGCAGGAAGAGAGAGAGAGAGAGAGAGAGAGAGAGAGAGAGAGAGAGAGAGAGATCCTGCAATCAATAGAAAAAATATAGAAGTGTGTGGCAAATACACCCGTGTGTAGTTTATCATGAGGTTGAAAAGACAGAAAATCTTGCTTTTTCTCACTTTGCAAAACAAATGGAACACTATGATTTTTGTTTGAATATTCAAACTGTCATTCTGAATAGCAAAACATCTATTCTAAGCACATGGTTTTATGTTGCACGCTAGAGTTAGCAGTGGATTGTTCTAAATAGGTGTTGTTAAACTTCCCTCAAAACCTTAATTCCTCCTCAAGCCACAAAACTGTCACTGTGAACAGCTGTGCCCATCAGTTCATCTAGAGATTGTTGAGCACAATACTTGTGCCACACCATTAACTCAAAGAAAAATTGCAGGCACATAAACAGCCCAATTTGTCACCACTCCACTCTGGATTGGCCCTTGCAGAGGTGTCTGTGACAGCTTAATTATTATCAATCAATTGGAAGCTTATGGAGGAGACAAAGTAAAACACAGTAAAGGGAGAGGAGGAATAAAGCATCCTTCTGCATATTTCCATGGTAAAAGATGTTCAAATCGTGACTAGGTACTTGCATTTGGAAAAGCAAATTTAAATGGATGGACTAAATATGTTTCTAAAGCAAATGAAAAAATGCATATGAAATAAATAAGATTACAGCTGTATCTGCACATGTACATACACCCAGACGTGTTTACAAAAGAGAGAAGCGATTAGAAAGGAAATGAGGAGGAGGAGGAAGAAGAAGAAGAAGAAGCAAAGAATAGGAAATATAACCATTTATATACATCATAGGAGAGCCAGTTTGATGTAGTGGTTAAGGCACCAGGCTACAAGGCAGGAGACTCTGAATTCAAGTCCCCACCCTTACCCATGAAAGTTTAGACCAGTCACAATATAAATACATAAAGAATAAAATATTTGTGTGGCATGTTGGGGCCTAGAACATGCTGAAACAGGTTTTGAATTGAATGAAAGAGAGAGACTGTAGCTACAAGCCAACTTCAAGTTGAAATAATTTTTCGCAAAAGATCCAATTGGGGCAATTAATTTGTTATTTATAAAAGTATTGTGCTCTCTAGCTTGCTTTCTCTATCATTAAACTTCATGCAACATTTTTCCTCCAAAAGAAGATCAGATTCAGGTAACTATTACTCTGTTATGTCATGGAATACTTTGTTGAAACGTTGTGCTGAAACGAAGCTGTATTGTACCCACCACATTCCTGGTATCTATTAAACAAATTGTTTGATGAAAAGAGTGAGAAAAGTTTGTTGAAAAATCTTTGTTGACCTCTGGTCATTACTGCATTTTTACTAGTTGTTTATAGAGCAATCTCTATTTATTCTAGAAGCATTGATGGGCCAACTGTTGTTCTTCAGGTCCTGTTTTCTCATGTTTGAAAATAGAGACAATATTTCCCTTGGTGATCTGTTCCTGTTCTCACTATTGACAAATTCTATTTGTTGTTTTTGGACCTTCATTTTAGCTTCTTCTGTTGTGTTTCATTGTTTCTTTAAAAACTATCTTTGAATTATTTGTATTTGAGTTATTTCAGAGATTCCCATCTACACTGAGCTCCTTTTTCCATTAGCTTTTTCTCATTTATCATCCCCTGAATTCATTAATATCGTCTCTTCTAAAGACAAAGATGTGAATTCAGCTACACTCAGCTTTAGTTTTATGTAAAAACCAGAACTCTAGTATTACACAGCATTACCGGCCCCTTTCCCCTTAATTCCCCTATCTTAACTAAATGCTTTCCTTCACCCTCAAAAAGAAATCCAGAATTTTCAGTAGCTATCGGTAGAAGTTTCATGCTTGATAGAATTTGTTTCCCAACAAATACCAGGTCAATTAAAATTATTACTTCTTTACGTATATTTAATGATCTCCAATTTGCTTTTGGAAAACATCATCCATATATTCTTTTTTATTGGGTTGACAATAGTAGCCACTCCAAACAACATGGCCTTTATTTATTTCTCTACTTATATTAATCCCGATGCTCTAGAAAACTTCACCAAATTAATTTACTTGGATTTCTGAACAGCATGGGTAATTTTACATACAGTGCAACTCCTCTTTTTAACTATTCTTCATTTGCTAAATTCCACACATGGGAGTCATTTTATAAGATCACCATTATTAAATCATATTTGCCTTTCTTTAATTTCAGCTCATCTTGCTCAGACTCTGAGTATTAATATTTAGACAGTTAAAGCCACAATCTTTATGAACCAATGTTCTTCTGATGTGTTACAGAGTTGTCTAATATGCCTCTTACAGCGACATTCCCACTTCTTTCTAAATAAGACATCTGAGAGTTTATCTTGAGTTCTACTTTGGGGTTTTCAACTCCAAATCTCACAGGATTCAGTTTGAAGCTCTGGCCCCACTTTGGCCAAACACACTTTTATAAGTTTTTCTGAGGTGCAGCTCTTCTCATGACATCTAGCAATCATCCAGACAATTGAGTTGATAGTCTCAGAAAGCAACCTCCTGCGTTATCAACCATACTTTTTCAGTATTATTCTTTTCAACTCTCTTCTGTGAACTAGAAGACATCTAAACCTCCAAGAGTCTATAGTGGCATTGTAACAGTTCTTTGCAAAATCCCCTATCCCCGTGCAGATTAAAAGAACAGGATAATTGTCCATAGATTTGGTAAGATTTGGAGGTTGTTCTGTCCCATCTCTGAACTTTACTCCTAGCAAATACATTTCGCAAACAGATGGATCTGATTGGCTCATGTCTGTTTCAGTTCTTTGTAGTAGTGACTCATAAGTATCAGGAATTGCATTGTTCAATTAATACTGAGTTCTGCCACACCACTCTCTCCTTGAAGGTGCTTTCAAGCTACTATATGCTTCCCATACCTTGTTCTTGCTATCCTGGTATCCTCAGTATCCAGTGATTCCAGCCAGGTTTGGCTTGGGCTACAGCTCATAGTAAGCAACTTCACTTTACTCACCCTGTGCCCACCCTGGCTTACTCACAAGCCAGTCAGCAAAGACAGTCACGGAGTTCACTCTTTACAAGTACTCCCAGCCTTCTGTGAATCAACAAATGCCCTTCCCTCTTTCTTAAGAAAAACAGAAGCAAAGCAGAAATAGAAATAAAAAAAATAGAAAACCTTTTGTTTCATCACCATGCTTTTCCAGAAAGTTTTGCAATATGTGCTATCTCAGCAAACAAGCCTGCTTTTTTTTTTTAATTCCAACAGATGATTAGGGGACTAGGAGGCTAAAACATATGCAGAATAGTTGCAGGAATTGGGTATGTCTAATTTAATGAAAAGGCGGCATAGAAGTGACATGATAGCAATGTTCCAATATCTAAGGGGCTGCCACAAATAAGAGAGGGTCCAGTTAGTCTTCAAAGCACCTGAAGGCAGGACAAGAAGCAATGGGTGGAAACTAATCAAGGAGAGAACCAGAGAATTTTCCTGATAATTAGAACAATTAATCACTGGAACGGAGAGTGGACAACCATTTGTCTGAAATGGTACAGGGTCTCCTGCTTGAGCAGGAGGTTGAACTTCTCCAAGGTATTTTCCTCCAAGGTATCTTCCAAATCTGTTATTCTGAAAGATGAGTGTGCAGGAGACTGTTAGCTCAGAGGCCGGCCTGCTCCTTTGAGTATCACCACTAATACACAGACATATATTTTGTTTCTTTCCTTCAACTGAGAGGGAGAAGGATAGACGATTTTCTTTCTCCCAAATGTCTTTAGGAATCTCCATTTATTTCCTAGCCATTATAAATCATTACCTATAATTTTTCTAACAGCAGAAGTAATGGGCACACTTGCCAATGGCTATTACGAAACCCTAAATACTCATCTTAATCTCCTAGCCTTCACTTGTCTCAGAGTACATTGCCACCATATATCCATGTGAAGAGTCAAACTAGGCTGTTGATCATTAGGATAGCATAGGAAAAACAACAATGAAAAGCATCCTTGAGAGTAAATCTATCAAAATACTCACTTTAGCAATAATTTGCTAATGTAACAAAGACCCATAAATGAGACTTGGGTGTATTTCTGATAAATGCAACAGTTTTATTCAGATTTGCAGTAAATATTTATCTGAGTTATATATAGTCTATCACTTCTATAACAGCTGAGTAGTTGATTTACTAATAGCCTTGAAGATGAGACTGTATTTATGACATTCATAAATTTGATGTTCCAGCTTTGACAGTGGCATCATTATTTAGTTACAAGGATTGCTCTGTGGCATTGCTTATATTTATCTTTTGAGTGGCTTTCATATGTATATCTTGATGTGTTCATGTGTATGTGATCAGACTCTGAATGTAGGCATTGCAAGGCCTCCTGGCCATTTATGCCTGCCCAGCCATCAGTCCTCAGAATATTTAACTTGATTTCTTTCAAAAGTATTAGTGAAAACTATGGACTGGCAGACAGACTACAGCAAGGGTGTTAAACTCACCACATCATGTGATATGTTGCGACGTATCGCAACTTTTTTTCCATTGCCGGCAATGGGGTGGGCGCGGTTTTGCCATGACACATCCGGCCCGTGGGCCGGCAATTTTATACCCCTGGACTACAGTATCTGTGATCCTGATGGCTCCATTATAGCAGGGGAATGAATTGATTGGTCTAGAATCCCTTCTTACATGGAGGAAATTTATGTTCATACACACAGGCCCAGGCCTGTTGAGTGAGTTCCCATGCCTCCATTGTGTATGGAATCTAGCTACATTATCTTGTTTTATGAGCTGGTAAAGACTATCATTGCCTTGCTCATGCGTTTATTTATAAAGTTAAGTAAGTGATATCTATTCTTGTGTGTCTAGAGTAGGCTTGGGCATTTTACGGCCTATGGATCACACCCAGTCTTTCGGCTGTCCCTGTGGGGTCAGCGGCAAAGCATTGGTGTTGGGGGACGGACGGTGGTATCAGCGGTGGGGCATCAATGATGGGGCAGCATTTATGAGGAGTGGGGGGAGGGTAGCAGAAGCAGTACAGGATAGGTGGAGGGGTAGCTGCCCTCCACAAAAGTCCCAGGCTTCTCATGTAACCCCTTTGAAAAATTAATTGCCCACCCTGGGTCTAGAGTGACTGTTGGTAAAGATTCAGGTATAGCATTCATTCAAGTTTCAAACAAGAAATGACAACTATAAGTCAAGATTGAGCTTCATGTTAGTTGTACCAAATGCTTACTGCCTTAAATTAATCTTAAGTATATGTACCCCAAATGAGTGAATTGCTCTTCTAGGAAATATGGCATTGAAGCCATCCACAGCCATGTACCCTCTGGTTGTATTATATTTTTATAGTATTCAAACAAATGAATAAGGATTATGGATTATTTAAATGAGGCTTATGGGACAAAGTGTCAGAAAATTATACAATTTGCTATAATATTTCCTTCTGTTTTAATATAAATACAGCAAAATATCTAATTATTTTTCTCCAATATTACACTTTAAATTAGAAGAATGCCAGCATATCCTAAAATTGGGCATTAGACATACTTAAAAAAAACTTATTTACTCTTTTTAGCTGGCATGTCTAATGAAGTAGGTGAAGCACTGACTGCAGGAAGAATTGTTACGTAAATATTTTGATTTATAAGTAATATTCAATTCTGAGAAAATTAAAGGCAAAGAAATAGCAAATGAGATATAAATATTTGACCAGTCAGTTTTCTGCAGCAAAAGTTGTTTTTCCAGGCCTTCTCCTGAAACAAAGAGAAGAGTTTATCACTAGGGTCATGTTTCTTGGTATGTTACCACCAAGGTCATTATGTTCCTTGGCAGGCTAATTGTGATTAGAAAGAACTGCAACTCAACTGGAAAATGGAAAGAAATAACAGATTAAGAAACTTTTAATCTGTAACAGATCACACAATTTATTTTTATTTAGCAGGAAAGATTTGTACTTGAAAAAGTTGCTCCTGCAGAGACTCTATTTTTGGATCAAAAATTTTGCAAAGAAAACTTATATGGACATCTGGGTACGTGCATATCTGGATTTTATGTATCCGATATAATAGGCAACTGCACGATTAGTTGACATGGTGGCTAAGGTGCAGGGCTAGAAACTAGGATCCTGTAAGTTCTAGTCTTCCTTTAGTCATAGGTAACTTTGGGCTAGTCATTCTGTTTGAGCCCAAACTCCTCTCTGAGATATTGTTGTGGGGAAAAATAGGAGGCAGGAGCATTAGATATATATTCCACTTTGAAATGACCAAAACAGTGGGATAAAAATAAACAAAGAAAATAATATAGTTGGCTCATCGTATTAACATCTTCCTGACTAATGAAAATAATAATTTTGATATGGTTATGAAGACAATAAAGAAGGTGACCTTGACCAAGATAGGCCAGATCCATTACCAGAGGAATGAGGAGAAAAATACGGGTTAAGCCCCAAACAGTCAGAAATGGCTGAGACAGATACCTCCCTAATTCACCTGGGTATAAAACGGGGAGGAAACACAGCCCATCAGCTTGGTGGGGCTGACAGATTACGTATATCTAAGTTATATCTGGGCTCAATCTTCAGAGTGAAGGATGAGGATGAAATTTATAAATGAGGTTTTAGACTCTGCTCGCACTGCAATCCAATGGATATTTACTGAAGAGTATATCTCCCTGTGTTGATTGTATCAGCGACTCTCAACTTTCATAGTTTAAAACTCACAGGTCCCCATTAAGATAAAAAAAGGTTTTAAAAAGAGGCATACTTCTTTCAGGAAATAAATATATACACTTACAAACATTCTATTACTATATTTTCCACTATACTGTGTATCTTTTAAGTACATAACAATGTAACATATTACTGTAATTGAAAAAGGGGAGACAGAATTGTGACTGAAGCAGTATTTGTCACTGTTGCAGCAGTTTTCTCCTAACCTCAGGAATGTAATGATATCTATATACTACTAACGCTCTTGTGTCTGTAACCTTTAGCTGGGTAAAAGGTCCAAAATCTGGGAGCCGCAGCCCTTGTGGAATTGAAATTTGGCAAATTTTGTAAAACATTTCATGAAACAAAAATTATAAGCCATTTTATGACATAATAAAAATGTGATAAAACATTTCTTGTGGTAAACCCTCCATGTTTGATTGTGCTGTACATTCCAACATGGGCTATTTTCAAGGCAGAACATCTCTGAATATCTCCCTGAAGTTTTAGGAACACTTCAAGTACATTAGAAGCTCTGCCATTGTTGAATGCATTCCTTACTAGGAATCTGGTACGGAAGTATCTCTGAAATAATGATCCAGTGTGTCACAGGTTATCTAGTACAGGATACTTCTGAATAAGAGAAGTTAATGTTACATTTTTAGTTCTTTATCAACCTTGAATCCAATTCTGTGGTGTATAAATATAATGAATAAATACATTTTTTTAAAAAAATTAACAATTTGTGTGATTTTGCACCAAGAATTTAGTTTGGGTAGTGCATGCATAAAATCTTAATTGATATTTTGGGATTGTGAGAGCTACAGTGTTGTTATCACATTTTGTCTCTTAAGCTCAAAACTTTCACAAGTGGTTTTATCAGCTCCAAGATGTGAAAAAGACCCAGAAATCAACTTCAAATTAAAAGCAAGGCTACATTTATTGAGATTGGCTAAAATAATGGCTGATTATGCATTACCTCCCCCACCCCTATTCTGTACTAATGTGAACTGGTGAGGTGTCGTCTCTCATAAGATGTTTCCACATTCCACCTTCATTGTTTGGACTTAAGCCTTAAGCAATATTTTCCTCCTCACTGCTTCGATAACAGTCTCCTCTATTCCCATCCAGGCCATCCTCTTTCTACAGGTTTCCACTCTGGACCAAGAAAAGCTTCACTAAATATTTAGGTTTTTTTATTATTCAATCAAATACTAGTGCTCTGCTATTCTTCTTTCTCTCTCTCCCAGGTACTATCCCAACTTTAGGAAAGAAATTTCATTCTATCCAAGCGACCTTATTGGAGGCTGTATCACCTCTTTCCAAGTACTGTGTAAGGTTTTTGACCATTGAGGCAAATAGTGAGTAGTGAGTAAGTGACAAGATAAATATTCTCTCTTGTCTGCCCTCAGGTGGTCTAGCATTACAAAAATGAATTTCTAGGAAATTCTTTTTTCTCCCAGATATAATTTAGATAGAAGTGAGGTATTCCTATCCTATGCATTTCTTAATAGATCTACCTTTCACTTCAAATATAATGAAACTTTTATTAGCTGAGCTGACCCTACGTTCTTCATCTAAGACAATTAAATCATGAGCATTTTTCCTTTGGAATTAGACCTATTGCTACTTAATTATTGGATATTTGTTCATCTACTCAGGAAAACAACCTCTAATGAAGGCTCTCACTGAATTAAAATCTCCAACACTTCCTCTGTGTACCCCATTTGACAAACACTGAATACAGGATCATAGTATGCATGCCAAAATAGGAAATCTTATAAAAACCCTGTTCAAGTATTTAGACAAGGCAGGACTGGAATGTGGGGGAAGAATGTATCTTGAGTTTGTACAGGAGTGAAATTTACTATCAGCCAGCCAAGTCTCCCATTTCCCCTCCGTCAATGCTGACGTTTTCCCCCTGATGCTCAATATTTTATGCTTTTGAGTATACTCAGTCTTTATTCTACTTTTGGGGGGTTAGAAAAGAGATAGGCACTCTTGGAAGCAGAAATCGTCTTCTAGGAAAAAGAAAAAGATGGAGTTTCATCTCTAGATGGTTCATAAATAAAAATTATATTTAAAACAATGGCTATGATGAAAAAAGAATTAATGAAAATAAAAGTTCTGTCTAAGCTGCACAGTGAACATTTAGTCAAGTGCTAGCAGAAAATCTCTTGCTGTTTGACATCACAAGTTAATAGAATATTTAATAGAATAGTCAATATAAACACAATAAAAATAATAATAGAGATTTTAGCATATAAATTGTCCTAAGCATAAACTGTTTAAGATAAACAGTCTTCCCAAATACAGAATTATCAGTGGATTTAATGACTTCTTATTTACCAACAATTTTGCTCAGGGCAGAAATCCCAGGGCTATACCTGACCCTTGTATCCCTAGTTTATATCCCCAGAGCCTCTTCTGCTGACAATTTCTGGAAATCAGTGGTATAGTTTCCCACCCAAGAGATTTAACATAATGTAAAACAAAGTTTGGAAACATAAGATAAAAATAGGTAGGCTACGTCTCACCGAGTTTAATATTGTACTTTTTTGGATGGGGAAAAAACTGAAAAATATGCTGCCCCAAATTAGCAGTTTTGCACATTGTTGGAAATGCTCTGGGGCTATGAATGAGAGCTGGGGGCCTCTAATTTAGCAGGATTTATCATAAATTGGGTTCAATCAATCAGAATAGAGCTGGAAGGGACCTTGGAGGTCTTCTAGTCTAATCCACTGCCCATAGCAGGAGACCCTATATCATTTCAGGCAAGTGACTGTCCAGTCTCTTCTTAAAAGCCTCCAGTGATGAAGCATCCACGACTTCTGACAGCAAGCTGTTCCACAGGTTGACTGTCCTCACTGTTAGGAATTTTTCCTTAATTCCAGGAATGTTGTTAGCTTCTTCCCATTGTTCATCTAAAATTGCAAAATTCCCATATTCTTGCTAAAAATGGCTGATAAACAAGAGGCTTTAATCTCTTCCTCCCTCCTGGCCATACTTAACTTGGCACACATCTTTTCCCTACTGCTGCTGTAGAAGAGAACAGAAAGTTGTGTCAGAGAACTACCAGTTCCACTAGCAATAATAAAATTATATGTGTTCTGGATCTGAAATAGGATTAATCAAGGAACCCTCCCTTAATGATTTCTGCAAACAGCCTCTCATGTTGCCAGTAACATTGGCAGTTTCCCCTTCAATCTCCTCCTAGAGAATTGGTCTACTTTATACAGTATCTCAATTCCCTGAACAGCACTTTTCCAATTAGTTTTCTTCTTCACAAATATATGAAACACCAGAAGCTTAATAACTTTTCAAAGTCAAGATGATAGTTTATCATGACACCTTGTTCTAAAGCAGCCATTTCCAACCCGGTGCGCTCAAGATACGTTGGAGTACAATATCCATTTCCTCACCCACAATAGCCATGTCAGCTGAATGATGATGGAAGCTGTAGTTCACCAATTCTGCTGTGCACCCGTGTAACTTAGTAGGTACAGTATTAATGCTTTCGTCACAGGCCCATCTTTGTCATTTTCTCAAAGAGCTACCGAGAATTAAATTTAAATGGAAAAGTGAGAAAGACCTCTTAATGACAGTTTAAAAAAATGCAAGTTATATTTTAACATAGAGATGTCAACTACTTTTTAAAGGTTTTGTTCTTTTAATGATAGTCCTTTCTATATAAGGATAACTTATTTTTTTAATTGCCTATTTTTAAAAATTTATATATACTGTATGTGTGTGTGTGTGTGTGTGTGTGTGTGTGTGTGTGTGTGTGTGTGTGAATAATTATAACCAAGAATTTGCATTCTGACATTGTGTAATTAAACACTTGCCAACAAACTATCAAGTTCAGAGCACACCAAGAACTCTGCAAAACTCCATTCCTAAGGCATAAAAAAATCACAGTTGCTGGGCTCCAGCCTTACCCAGCCCCAACACCTTAGGAAAAGCAAGTTTCTGGAAGGTTGAAATAGTGGCAGCCTGTCAGATCTCAGTGAGGAAGATGCACCACAGGGCAGGAGGCCTCACTGGGCTTGAATTATATCATCAGCAGGGAAAGCTTTTCAATTTATTAATTTGTTTGTTTGTTTGGAAAATTTATATTGCCACCTACTCGCTCGTGGGGGGGGGAGATGGAGGCAGTCACTTGCCTTACTGAGGCTCTGGGTTATGGGGGACCAAGCATGGAATGCCCTGGATTGAGTTGGGAAATTACATACAGCTCTCGGTTAACAGTAGCAATGGGGAGTGCCAGGATTGCAGTCACTAAATGATACAGGCATGTGGTATCTCACTTTATGATCTCATCACTTAGCAATGGAAATTCCAGTCACAAATCAAGGACTATCTGTACAATTCTTAAAGCAATGAAACTTTACATCCATACCTGAAAGGGTTAGGCTTATTTAATGAATAGCACAGAGGTTGTGTAGGGTCCAAAGCATTTCTAAATCATTTTGAAGCATGCAAAGTCAACACATTTAATTCCAGGTTCAATGGTTCAACAATCAGCCCTAAAGACCCTCCTAAAGTGATGAAGGCTTTTCAAATTTCACAGAAGGCATTCATAACTCCCTGGACAAGCTGTTCTTTTGGAGGCACGTAAAGTTTATTCGTAAGGAGGAGAGCCCCCACAGAGGAATCATAACGCTTAAGGCATAAATAAAATGGAAAATAGATCTTTTTACATAATACATAAGATATTAAGTATGCTCTTTTTGCACAATGAAAAGCAAGCTTATATACTGTATGAATTATATAAAGCTCCTATACAACAGCATGATAGGCACACCAAATTAGATTGCACCATATGTCTCTAGTATAAATAGATACCACTTATTAAAATTCATTTTCATGCCTGCTTCTTAGTTAATCTCCTATTATTCCACTAAATTAGCTTGCAGATGAAATCTAGAGAGATTGTGTTTTTCAAGTCCTTTTAAAAGTAGGTACTGATGGAGCTTGGCAAAAAGATCTAGAGAAGGAATTGTATATAATAACTCTAAGAGCTAGGTTTCCCAAACTATAAGGAAAAGAGAAAGAGTCCAGGGACATGGGAAAAAAACTGTTTGGTTAATAAATCCACTTTTCACACAATCTCAATATTTTTTTTTTCATTCTTCATTTCTGTTCATTTTGATCCTTGTTTTAGGTGAGACGTGTACATTAAGCTCACTCTAAAGGGAGGCATGAAGGCCCAAAACACTTAGGAATTCCTGTTTTAAACTCTGCAAATTATTAAATTTAGTATTGGCAAGTGAACAGGTCCTCTGAGGGTTATGCTGAAGTCTGTGCAGGTCCATATAAGGAAAGGCAGTTTTTTATATGCTAAAAGCAGTATTAGTTTTAGTATTTTTATCCTGACAAGATACAACCACCTTCCTAGCACTGATTTAAGGTGTGTAGGTGTGTGTACATGTGTGTGTGTGTGAGAGAGAGAGAGAGAGAAAGAGAGGTGTAGTGGTTAAGGTGTTGGCTTAGAAACCAAGAGTCTGCAAGTTTGAGTCCCACCTACAATCAGGAGTAGGTTTTTCTGCTGCTTGCTTTACTAAAACTCCCAGGAAGATTAATTCCAATGAGTTTGTAAGAATTACAACATATATGGGCAAACCAATGTAATGAAATAATGGTACAAGATCACTGGCATGCTTAACAAAACAACAACAACAGTACCCCAGATGAAACCATAACAATACATAAGAACAACTTTCCAAATGAATTCACAACCAGCTCTTTAGGTTCACTGTTGGAAATATTAAATTGGCAATTTATACAATGGTAACTTATAATCTATAAGAGGCAGTTTGGTGTAGTAGTTAAGCACCAGGCTAGAAACTAGGAGACTGTGAGTTTTAGTCCTACCTTAGGCACAGAGCCAGCTGGGTGACTTTGGGCCAGTCACTCTCTCTCAGTCCTAGGAAGGAGGCAATGGCAAGCCATTTCTGAAATCTTGCCAAGAAAACTGTAAGAACTAATCTAGGCAGGTATCAGGAATCAAAAAACTGACTTGAAAGCACACTCATGCATCTATACAAGCCTGTTTCTTCAATTTACATCAGGGGTCTTCAAACTTGGCCTTTTTATGACTTGTAGACTTCAACTCCCAGAATTCCTCAGCCAGATCCCTGATTTACATTTATAATTCAGGTAGTCATTGACTTACAATAGTTCATTTAGTAACCGTTCAAAGTTACAAAGGCACTGAAAAAAAATGACTTATGCCTGTTTTTCACACTTACAATCACTGCGGAGTCCCCAAGGTCACGTGATCAAAATTCAGATGCTTGCAAGTGATTCATATTTAATGACGGTTGCAGTGTCCCGGGGTCAGGTGATCACCTTTTGACAACCAAAGTTATTGGGAAAGCCAGATTCACTTAACTACCGTGTTGCTAACTCAAAACCTGCGGTGATTCACTTTCTGTGGCAAGAAAGATCGTAAAATGCGTCAAAGCTCAACTAACAAATGTCTTGCTTAGACACAGAAATGTTGGGCTAAATTGTGGTCATAACTTGAGGACTGCCTGTTTTACAGGTAGCTCCCTTAAGCTCCTTTAAAGCGAAATTCAGTCCAATAACTGAGAACACTGAGATCAGCTAAGACAAAGGGTCTTCAAACTTGGCCCTTTTAATGACTTGTGGACTTCAACTCCCAGAATTCCTCAGCCAGACACGCTGGCTGAGGAATTCTGGGAGTTGAAGTCCACAAGTCATAAAAGGGCCAAGTTTGAAGATCCCTGTCTAAGACTATTATACAACCTTTGATATTCTTGCATTTTAAAGTCATAGTTTTCCATCCAGAAGTTCTCCTATTACAAATTTATTCAAATGAATCTTCAACTTTTCTCACTTTTAGGGCATGCTCATAAGCAACATGCATAATGCAGCATTTCAATAGGTGTGAAATGCCTCATGTCTGGAAAAACAGCTTATTTCTACATTGGAAAGTACCATCTTAAGTGCTCCTGTCACACATCAGCAAATAAAATGAAATGAAATAAAATAAAATAAAACAAAACTTGCTTGCCATCATCATAAAGTTATCACTGCAGCTGCTCCTGCCTGAAGGGTTCCCATAGTTACCAGTACTGGTTTGATCCTGTAAAGTAACCACAATTGACATTTACCTCATGCTGAAAATCTCTCATTAATTATCTGTATAGCAAAAGAAAACAACAATTGCCGAGCCATATGTGTTATATCAGAAGAAATTTTGCAGGGTGATACAATATGAGTGTGTACGGAATTGTAGGCCCAGTTTTTGAACTGCAACATATATTAACTTAGCCTTGATGAATATACAACCAAATCATAATCGGAAAACCACAAACTGTGAGACCACCAGGAAATTTTAAAAACTATAAAAGTTTTAATAAAGTTAAAACACCTAGCTTTCGCCAGCCTTCTGCCAGCATCATCAGGGTGACTAGCAGTCAATGGGATGGCTATTTATAGGAGTGGTGCCTATAAATAGCCATCCCATTGACTGCTAGTCACCCTGATGATGCTGGCAGAAGGCTGGCGAAAGCTAGGTGTTTTAACTTTATTAAAACTTTTATATTTTTTAAAATTTCCTGGTGGTCTCACAGTTTGTGGTTTTCCGATTATGGATTTACCCAGGAGTCAACCTTCTATTTTTAGGATTTTAAAAAGACCAAATCATAGTTTAAATTTATCAACTGTGTTTTCAAAACATAGTTTTAAGTTACAAAGTTGAAGTTAAGTGACACTCAGCACAACTGTGATTGCCAGTGAGTTGTTAATCAGTTATTACTTAATAGAAAGCCTCTGAAAAAGAAGCTGAAAGGGCCATATGTTTATCTGATTTTAAGTCAATCCCATCCCTTAAAACAGAGGTCTTCAAACTTGGCCCTTTTATGACTTTTGGATTTCAACTCCCAGAATTCCTCAGCCAGGCACACTGGCTGAGGAATTCTGGGAGTTGAAGTCCACAAGTCATAAAGGGGCCACGTTTGACACCCCTGCCTTAAAACAAAGGAGAGGGGAAATACATGCAAAAAAGTTACCTACCTTGTCCACCAATGGTTGACAATTCTAGTTCAAACCCATTCTGGAGATTCCTTCCCTTCAATTAATGCACACACAGGACATATATACCTGCTGGAATACATACAGAATTAAAAAGTATACACACTGAATGAGTACAGGTAGTCCTTGGCTTACAACGGTTCATTTAGTGACCATTTAAAGTTACAATGGCACTGAAAAAAGTTATTTATGACCATTTTGCACACTTACAACCTTTATAGCATCCCCATGATCATGTGATCAAAATTCAAATGCTTGGCAACTGACTCATACTTATGACAGTTGCTGTGTCCCAGGATCATGTGATCCCCTTTTGCAACCTTCTGACAAGCAAAGTCAATGGGGAAGCCAGATTCACTTAATAACCGTGTTACTAACTACAGTGATTCACTTAACAACTGTGACAAGAAAGGTCGTAAAAGGGGGCAAAACTCACCAAATGTTTCACTTAACAACAGAAATGTTGGGCTCAATTTTGGTCATAAGTTGAGGACTACCTGTAATTCCCAATACAGGTAGTCCTCAACTTACAACAGTTCATTTAGTGACCGTTCAAAGTTACAACAGCATTGAAAAAAGTGACTTATGAACATTTTTCACACTCACAACCGTTGCAGCATCCTCATGGTCATGTGATAAAAATTCAGATGCTTGGCAACTGACTCATATTTATGACAGTTGCAGAGTCCTGGGATCATGTGAACCCCTTATGTGAACTTCTGACAAGCAAAGTCAATGGGGAAGCCAGATTCACTTAACAAACTTAAGTTAGTTGTTACTAACTTAACAACTGCAATGATTCACTTAACAACTGTGCAAGAAAGGTCATAAAATGGGGCAAAAGTCACTTAACAACTGTCTCACTTAACAACAGAAATTTTGGGCTCAGTTGTCATCGTACATTGAGGACTACCTGTAGTAACTAAGTGTAAGGGAAGGTAAAGCATTTAAAAATTAATTCCCATCTGCCTATACCAACCATTCTCTCTTTCACACACACACACACACACACACACACACACACACACACACACACCTATCATTCCCCCATACAGAAATATAATACACCACCACATACACATGTTACCCTTCCTCCTTCTGTGAGAGAAAGTGAGGAAATTTCAGATTTGGAACAGATATAAAGTGGACATAAAGTTCTCCCAAACTTAAAACATTGTGTAGCATACTAAAACATGTTGTTCTACCCCTGCTGAAAACTTGGCATTATGATAAATCATAGCATATACCTGAGGGTGGATATAAGTGGATTCCTCATGTTGTCCAATAGAGCACATTGCCAAGAAGATTAAAAGATATGCTACGTTTAATATCTGCCCTTTGGAACATTATCCAACCCCCTGTGTTTGGACCAGACCCTGCTGCCATTTCTTAAGTCCTTGAGTTGTGTCTGTGCATTGAATTAGATTGCCCTAAGGCAGCATTATGCTATTATTGTGTCATTGCGGTTTATCATTGCTGTTAATTCATGTTTGCTTTGTTGCCTGTTGGTTTTAATCTGATGGTCTGTGTCACAATTGTGAATGGGTGTTTATGGTATATCCACTGATTAAATAAATAAAATCCATCCAGATATGGACAGCCAAAATAATGTTCACCTTTATTTTCATACTCATAGAGACCTGTGCATTGATTTTCTGTGTAATTGATTATAAGTTACCTTTGGGTATAGTTAGAAATGTGGAAAAACTGAGATTTTTTTTCCTTTTTGAAATAAACATACAGACCTAGGAAAAAAGCGTTTGAAACATATTAGTTAAGTGTCTGAACTGCTGAGAAGGTCAAGCTGCAGTGGACAGAGTCATAGATGGCTCATTCGACTTTTTAATACGCAGAAAACATCTCTTAGGGAAGCCCTGCTACACAATAGACAGAATTATGGACTGATGGCTCAGAAGTTCTCACAGACTGAAAGAACAACAACAACAAAAAAAAAAATCTGCCTTTGAGCATGGCTTTTCATTTCATTTGACGGCTTTTTTTGTTAAAAAAAAAAAAAGCTGTTACCCATTACTATTGAACCTGCTTGCCACTGAATCCAACTATCTCTTTCAACTAATGCAGGGTTTTGCAACCTTAGCAACTTTAAAATGAGTGGAGTTCAATTCATACCCTATGAATGACAGGGAACTGATTTTGCCGTGGGGCCAAATTGGTTCCAAACCAATCCATTCTCAGCCACTCTGGCTGGCAATTCTGAGAATTAAAGCCACAATACCTGGAGGGCACCAGTTATCTTCTTTAGCTGCATGTTGTTTTATCTCAAAAAGACTGAATGCATTTTATTTATTTTGTTATATTATAAATATTTATGTTTGCAATGATACTTCTGACAAAAAAAGCTTCATTTCTCCCATCTGGGACCTACCTCAAATGCTTGCCTTCTGTGGCTTTCCTTGCAAAAGTGTCAGCAGAAATTACACATGAATGAAGGCAGCAGCTGACTAAATGATTAACATCGTTAACTTGAGAAAAATCAAAACTGCAGGTCACTGTAATATTAATTATCATCAACATAAAAATAGCACAGTAAAAGAAAAAACTGATTTTTGCTGTTGTTAATTAGATGTATTTATTAATTTAGATTTATATGGCCAATCATCTTAGAATAAGGACTTAGGGTCTTATAATATTTAACCACAGTACAAAATATAATATAAAGTACAGCAACATACACAGCCACCAATATTTTTGACAAATATGTAGTAAACTGTTTGGCTTTTACCTCTACATATTTTTAATGAAGAACTTGGAGGTCATTTGTTCATGCTTACCCAGTGACTTAATAATTTATAACTCTATAATCATTATCAAAATGAAATAAAGATATGAACAATTTGTTAAGACCTTCTCATCATGTCAGGTTCAAAAATAATCTGTTAAAGGGTCTTCACTAGAAAAGGTAAAGAATAGAAGAGTAACATGGATATAAAAAAAATGGTCTTTTTTTTTAGACAATTCCTATTTAACTTTTTATATGAGACACAGCATCTTTAGGTACATATCAGGAAGCATTCAAATATTGTGTCCTGAACTAGATACTGTATTTTACAAAAAATGGAGGCAAACAAAGGTATTCAAATGAGTGTGAAAAGCCTGGTTAATGGTGTGAAAATAAATCACGGGAGGCAAATTTAAAGGAAATATAATTTAGTTTTAAAAATACAGTTCAGACGACAATTTGATGCTGTTTTATTCACCTGATGTTGGAAAGATTTTATTTTTGCCCCTAGAGCAGGGGTATCAAACTGACAGCCTGCAGGCCGGATGTGTAACGAGCAGGCCACTCCCATCCCAAAGGCAAAAAATGTCACATGACATGATCGAGTTTGACACCCCTGCCCTAGAGGATAGAATTAACTCTAATAGGACTTAAAGTGGGATCAACTTTGACTGAACATTAGGATAAGAGTGGGAAAAGTTTAGAAAAGTTTATCCAACAATGCTAGTGGATTCTAACCTCAGCCATCTTTCTTCTAGATTTTGCTTTCTGGTGTTTTCTTAGGAACTACAAGGTTTTTTTCCCAATATTATTACTCCTTTATTCTTGATTTCTGGTGGCCTAGAAGTGAAGACACTTATCTCACACTCAGGAGTTTGAGAGTTCAATCCTAGGCAGCGACAGATGTTTCTCTATCAGGGCGCAAAGAGAAAATACCTGCTGCGAACTCTGCATAGGTGTCAGGAAGGCCAGTAAACACTCATCTCCATTCCGTCACCCTGATTCCACCCCGATAAAAAGAGATTACAGGGTTGTAGAAAGAAAAAAAAAATCTTGATTTCTGGTAGGATCCTTTAAAATGTGTAAATAATAGAATTTGTCAGTGCTTTTTTTCTAAAAAAAAAAAAAAGGTGCTGGAACTCACACACGTCATACAACCCGCCTTGCCTACCCTACAAGGTTCCATCCAAAAAAGGTGCCGGAACTCCGTTCTGGGCGTTCTATGAGAAAAAAAGCCCTGGTATTTGTAATTTTAAAAGTGTGGGATACTTAAGCCATAACGTCAAGGTGAAAACTATAAGAACATTCACATTGTGAAAACATTTGACGAAAAGGGAAGTCCTCTTAATATGATGTCCTTGTTTAATAATGAATAGCAGTCTTCCTCATGCTGTGGTTTCTTCCAGAGGTGTTGGAAAGCTTTTATCATTTCCATTAACAAAAACAATTTGTGTCAGAGGTTATGGGAACTGTAAGCCCAAACATCTGGAAAATAGAAGATTGGGAAGACTAGTGCTTTCCAATGAACTGGATATCAACTCCCTTTGTACCAATAAAGAAGAATACTGTATTTGTAGCTCAGCTTGGTGTTTTCTGAGCTTGGTTATTTTCTTGCAGACATTTCATTACCCAAACTAGATAACATCATCAGTGCTAATATGAAGTGGGGTTTGCTCTCAGTTTATATTCTAGTGTAGACATGTCCAAAGTCCGGCCCGCGGGCCATTTGCGGCCCACGTTCTGGTTTAATCCGGCCCTCGAACAGCCCTCCCTGCTCTATGTAAATGCGGCCCTCCCACGGCCCTCCCTATCAGAAAGTTTATTGGCGGGGTCTCCCTCGACCAATAGGCAGCGGCTGATCGCGTTTTGCGTCCCTCGTGAGACTCTGCTTGGGCCGCTCCCTGGGCAGCCGAGCCAGCCACATGTCTCCCCGTGCTGGGCGGCAGTCATGGCTGGTGCGGCGGCCAGCGGGAGCATCGCTCCCCGGGAAGCCGAACCGGCCACATGTCTCCCTAGCCCGGGCCGGACGGCAGTCAGGCATGAAGCTCGCCTGGCTGCCGCAGGGCTCTCTGCCGCCCGGCCCCACCTCGGCCCCATCGGTGGCATCTTCCTCGGGCACTTTCAGGGAGCCGCCGCCGCTGCCCTCGTTGCTGCAGGAGAAGGAGACCTTGGGATGCGAGGGCAGCGGGGCTGGCGGCGATCGGGACCCCCCCTCGTCGGCACTCCCCATTGCCAGCGCGGCCGCCCATGGTGCACCCGGCCTTGGCGCCCTCCTCTTAAGACGGTGAAGTGGCTGAGGATGCGGCGGGGGTGGCGGCCGGGCCAGGGGCGGCGACGGGGACCCCGACGATGCTGCAGTGGCTGCTGCCAGAGCCGCTGCCTCCCGTCCTGCTCCCCCTCCCTGCCTGTTTGGCTGAGGACGCAATGGGGCCGCCACCACTGGAGCCGCTGCCTCCCGTTCTGCTCCCCCTCCCTGCCCCTCCCTGCTTGTTCGGCTGAAGAAGCGATGGGGGAGCGGCCGGGAGCTTCTACCTTCCGTCCTGCTCTCCCCGCCCGTTCGGCGCCATCTGCCTTTCATTCTCTCTCTCTCTCTCTCCTAACCTGGAGGGAGAGAGAGAAAGAGGAAAGAAAGAGAAGAGAAAGAGAGGAGAGAGGGAAAGAGAAAAAGTGGAAAGAGAAAGAGGAAAGAGAAAGAGGGGAAAGAGAGAGAGAAAGTTAGAGGAAAGAGAGGAAGAGAAGAGAAAGAGGAAAAAAAGAAAAAGAGAAAAGAGAGAAAAAGAGAAAAAGAGGAAAGAGAGAAAGANATTATTAAATATTGAGATATTAGTAATAGTTTTACTTTATTTCTATACTTGTTAAACAATTCTGGAAGAGTAGTACAGTCCAAGTTTTTATTAGACAATTTCCCAGAAGTGATCTTTTCCATTTCTTATCTTCTCATTGTACCTATATTTTTTTTACCAGAAAAAAAAATCTGTTAAGGATAAATTGAAAAATATACTCGCACAGCATCTTTAGGTACATATCAGGAAGCATTCAAATATTGTGTCCTGAACTAGATACTGTATTTTACAAAAAATGGAGGCAAACAAAGGTATTCAAATGAGTGTGAAAAGCCTGGTTAATGGTGTGAAAATAAATCACGGGAGGCAAATTTAAAGAAAATATAATTTAGTTTTAAAAATACAGTTCAGACGACAATTTGATGCTGTTTTATTCACCTGATGTTGGAAAGATTTTATTTTTGCTCCTAGAGCAGGGGTATCAAACTGACAGCCTGCAGGCCGGATGCGTAACGAGCAGGCCACTCCCATCCCAGCTCCGCAAAGGCAAAAAATGTCACATGACGTGATCGAGTTTGACACCCCTGCCCTAGAGGATAGAATTAACTCTAATAGGACTTAAAGTGGGATCAACTTTGACTGAACATTAGGATAAGAGTGGGAAAAGTTTAGAAAAGTTTATCCAACAATGCTAGTGGATTCTAACCTCAGCCATCTTTCTTCTAGATTTTGCTTTCTGGTGTTTTCTTAGGAACTACAAGGTTTTTTTCCCAATATTATTACTCCTTTATTCTTGATTTCTGGTGGCCTAGAAGTGAAGACACTTATCTCACACTCAGGAGTTTGAGAGTTCAATCCTAGGCAGCGACAGATGTTTCTCTATCAGGGTGCAAAGAGAAAATACCTGCTGCGAACTCTGCATAGGTGTCAGGAAGGGTACCTGGCCAGTAAACACTCATCTCCATTCCGTCACCCTGATTCCACCCCGATAAAAAGAGATTACAGGGTTGTAGAAAGAAAGAAAAAATCTTGATTTCTGGTAGGATCCTTTAAAATGTGTAAATAATAGAATTTGTCAGTGCTTTTTTTCTAAAAAAAAAAAAAAGGTGCTGGAACTCACACACGTCATACAATCCGCCTTGCCTACCCTACAAGGTTCCATCCAAAAAAGGTGCCGGAACTCCGTTCTGGGCGTTCTATGAGAAAAAAAGCCCTGGTATTTGTAATTTTAAAAGTGTGGGATACTTAAGCCATAAAGTCAAGGTGAAAACTATAAGAACATTCACATTGTGAAAACATTTGACGAAAAGGGAAGTCCTCTTAATATGATGACCTTGTTTAATAATGAATAGCAGTCTTCCTCATGCTGTGGTTTCTTCCAGAGGTGTTGGAAAGCTTTTATCATTTCCATTAACAAAAACAATTTGTGTCAGAGGTTATGGGAACTGTAAGCCCAAACATCTGGAAAATAGAAGATTGGGAAGACTAGTGCTTTCCAATGAACTGGATATCAACTCCCTTTGTACCAATAAAGAAGAATACTGTATTTGTAGCTCAGCTTGGTGTTTTCTGAGCTTGGTTATTTTCTTGCAGACATTTCATTACCCAAACTAGATAACATCATCAGTGCTAATATGAAGTGGGGTTTGCTCTCAGTTTATATTCTAGTGGCTTGCCCTGTCAGTATTGGTGGGGTGGACCTAGAGGTTCTTTGATTAGGTTATTAACTGTTGGCTTTTTTGTCAGTTTCTTGATAGAGGTATTCTTTACTTGATTATATTCTTTACTGATGTTAATCCTGATGTTAATCTATGCTCATCTGGGTACTGATTGCTGGTAGAGAGGTGCTTAGGTCTTTTTGCTCTCTTTTTGGCTTGTTGGTTGTCTCTTTTGCATAGTCTATAGATATTGTTTATGTCTAGGTGTCTACATGGCTAATTTATCAGAGTGTCATGTTTCTAGAAATTCCCTAGCATTTTTGAATTTGGCTTTGTCTAGGATGGTCACAATTTCCCCAATTGAAACTATGGTTAAGCCTGTCCATATTTGTGAAATTAAAGAGTTTTCATGATGTCTTCTGCTAGTTGGTGTTCATGGATGCATTCTGCCAGTCTTCTGTCTGTTTGTCCTATGTAGTGGTTGTTGCAATCACTACACTGTATCTTATAGATCAGAGGTCTGCATCCTTTTGGGCACCAGGGACTGGTTCCGTGGAGAAAGGTTTTTCCACAGACTGGAGAGTGCGTTGTTTTGTGTGCTGCCTGCATCCCACGGATGGGGCTTTGCTTCTTTGTGCGGACTGGTTGCTGGCATGCCGCAGCCTGATACCAGTCCACAGACCAGGGGTTGGGGACCCCATTATAGAGAACTCCTGTTTTTTCTTCTGGCACTGCTGGGTCTTTTGGTTTGCTTAGGATGTCTTGCTTAGGGTGTTTTGAAAGGCTTTAGTTAGCTTCCAAGGATTCCATGCGGTTGTAGTAGCCAACAGAAAACATCCCAACCAAAGTACCTCTAAGACCACCCCCACCAACACTGGCAGGGCAAGCTACTACAATATAAACTGAGAGCAAACCCCACTCCATACTAGCATTGATGATGTTCGGGTAATGCAACATCTGCAAGAAAACAAGCAAACTCAGAGAGCACCAAGGACCCCTAACTCTCTTTGTTCCAGGGCAATAGCTCTGCTGCCTCACAGTGCAATTTATTTATTTATCAAATTTCAGTACCACTCATCTCACTCTCATTCTGAGATGATAGGCATTAGGCTATGCACTTGTAGAATGGATTTGATTTACTAACCAGCAAAGAATTTGCCACAGTAACTGTATTAGGGCTACATGTTAAGTTCCAGTTAAAGTGATTTATTGCTCATGACTACACCCAGGAATCTAGTCAACTTACGGTTAGCACTATTTTGATGCAAGATAAAAGTCAATGAAATTCAAGAGAGATTGGATTTAGTCCGCTTGTGACAACATAGAGACTTTAGACTGATTCTTCTTTTGACTCTGCCCCCAGGCTCTGCCACTTCTCCTACATCACAAATGGAAAACTAGCTTAGAATTTACACAGTTGCCTCCTGATACAGTATTTTAAAATTCATTGAATAATCAGACTTAGAACACTGAGTATCTAAATAAGCTTTTGATCTGGAAATATGGCCTTCTGAAATCTCTTTTTCTCAGCTTCAGGCATGAGACACTGACATTGCTGCATGCCTACTATTAGCTGTTGCTCAATAATTACTGCAAAATGTTTCTTTAATGTTAAATACAAGCAGCCATATTTTCTGCTGTCATGTGAAGGGCATATCTCCTGTCAGATATTACCAAGGGATAAAGCAGTATCTTTGAATACATCTGATGAAGTGAGCTGCAACTCACAAAAACTTTAAAAATATTTATTAATCAGAAAATAACTAGATTTATAAAGTGACTAACTCAACAATGTGACTCTTGGCAGTGTGCAGCATAAGCAAAAAGAAAATCCTATAACTTTAAAACATGCACAATATATAAAATATAAAATCCAAAATGTAAACTGTCAACCAAGCAACATAACGTAACAAGGATAAATGAGAGTCTCAGGCTTCCATCTCAGTAAAAATTAAAACTATAGAGAACTGCATTTCTTCTCATTCTCAAAATCTTTTTTATGAGTTGAACAGATGTCTGGGGGGAGGGAGCGTTCTAGTAAGTGTGATAAAGATTAATTTGTTTGAATGACCTCAATTTAACCGGGTTGTAAATGAGAGTGCCATCACTAATTAGGACATTTTTAATTGCTTAAAAAGAGGGTGATGGTTTTGATCTGGAGTTTCTACATAGTTGCTATCAATATCTCCTTCTGTAATGTAAAGACAAAGTCACCTTCAGCTTAAACTCAGTTTTTACGGCTTGCTTTCTTTCTCTTTCTTTCTTTCTTTCTTTCTTTCTTTCTTTCTTTCTTTCTTTCTTTCTTTCTTTCTTTCTTTCTTCCTTCCTTCCTTCCTTCCTTCCTTCCTTCCTTCCTTCCTTCCTTCCTTATCAAATTTATTGGCCGCCCATTTTACCACAGGGTAACTCTGGATGGCATACACTCATAAAAGATACACGTGCACGCGAACACACACACACACACACGTTTTATATATATATAAAAGGAGGAGGTGGGATCTGTTCTTAATTGATCAAGCACCTTCCTGTAATCTTCCCTATTGGGGCCCATGGTATTTCCTTGGTAGTAATATAGTACTGTAGTGGTTCACCGTTGCTTTGCTCTGATCTGGGATTTCTGTAAGATTTTCCAATCTAACCACTGCATATCCAACTCTGCTTTTAGCTTTTTCAAGGTTCAAGTCAGGTTTGGCTACATTCTCCCACCAACTATGGATCATGGGCAATTGGATTCTGATTCTTTTCTATAATTCCCATCAGCGGTCCAGAAAATATGCTGAGTCAAATTAGAAGTATGATTTTGAAAGAAACAATAGAGAATACTGTCTTTTAGAGCAGAAGTCCCCAACCTTTTGGGCACCAGGGACCGGTTATGTGGAGAGAGGTTTTTCCATGGTCCGGAGGGGGCATGGTTTTGTGTGCTGTCTGCATCCTGTGGATGGGGCTTTCCTTGTTTGTGTGGATTGGTTGCTGGCCTGCCGTGACCCGGTACTGGTCCATGGCCCGGGGGTTGGGGACCCCTGTTTTAGAGCCTGGAATTTCCTCTTGCATATTCCCATATCACCTTCCCATATCATCTAACATGCTTTTTCTATATCCCTGGATAGGGAAGGCGATCAGGGGAGAGATGCTTTTCAAAGTTACATCTGTCTTTTGTTGTTTGTTTGGCAGGAAAAGAGGCTTTGAATATCAAAGATTTGGGGACTCTGATGATATCTGGACCACATTTTGGGCTTTGTTTCTAAATATTATAAGGAGGAGAGCATGGGAAAGGGAGAAGAAACAAAATAATAATAATAATAATAATAATAATAATAATAATAATAATAATAATAATAATAATAATAATAATAATAATAATAATAATAATAATAATA